>NW_025953571.1:277485-482314 GCF_022495145.1 Xylaria bambusicola
AAACGACTGCCTATTAGCCACTATCTTGCTTTAGATCCGAACACTACCTTTATTAAAAAATAATCGTACATGTAGGTAGTCTATCACATGCACGTACATATATAGGTATACATATTATAATGTATATATATGTAGATGAGTGCTGCACCCAGCAAATATGGTGGGGGTTTCGGGAAGGGAGGGGCCCATCAGCGCACTAATGAGCAGTGGGGCCCAACCCTGTCATCTTCAAAGGTTAACTCTCGAGACTCTGTATGTATATTATGTATGTACTGTATGTACTTAATGCTGCTCTGAATCCTATATATAATCATCGATGTCCCTGCCAAACGACTTCCTAGGAAGTCGCTCTAGCTCCGACTTGAGTTAAGGCGTATAATGAGGTGGCGCCATACTCAACTCAGCATCCCTTAAATGACGATGTACGGATATAAGCATACATGCCTCGCCAAGGAAGGGGCTGGATGGGGAAGCGCGCCTACTTGTAGGCAGGCGAGCAGGTGGGCTAGGTAGTAGCTCCACTGAAATTTCAATTGAGGATTCTAAAACCTCCCATCCGATTAGTATTCCGATGTTTCGCTACACTTGACTCCCGAAAAGCTAAATACCGTCAGTGATATTACTCGTATACGAATGTCCAGATATAGATCAAACACGCCCGGTCGCCCTCCTCAGAAGTCTGGACGCTGCACAACCTATGAACGCCCACGCCCTCCTAACCGCCCAAGGATGGCGGGGGACTGGCCACTCTCTACACCCGACCAGCGATAGCAACGGCCTGACACACCATATCCTCATAAAGCGTAATAAAGATGGCGCCGGTCTCGGTAATAAGAAGGATCACAAGCAAGAGGCTTGGTGGCTGAATGCCTTTGACCAAGCTCTCAAGGGCATCGACACGAAGAGCGGCACCATGAAACAGACTCTGAAAGGAGGCGCGCTCGAAAAGATCACCGCGCGCAACGTCGCGACCAAGTACACCGGCACCAGGGGGCTATACACATCATTTATACGTGGGGGTGTCATGGAGGGATCAGTCAATGATCCCGCAGCTTCATTACCGACACCGCCTGATAGCGGGGCCGGTACACCACTCCCCACAGAACCGGACTCGAAGACCAAAAAAGATGGCAAGCGAGAAGAGACGAAAGAGGAAAGGAGGGCACGAAGAGAGGCCAAGAGGTTGAAGAAGGCTGAGAAAGAGGCACTGCGGGAGGCACGGAGACGGGCTGCTGAAAAGGTCGAAAAGAAGAAAGCCAAGAAGGCTGAGAGGCAAGCAGCTAAGGAGAAACTCAAGGCTAGCGAAACAAGAGAAGAGCGGAGAGCGAGAAGAGATGCAAGGCGGAAACGGAAGGACGCAAAGAGGCGTGTGAGCGCAGTCAAATGATGATCGAAGAATTGAGACGATATACCCATTGCCATCTTGCATGGCGCGAAAATGGCCAGCGTTCCTGTTTCATATCATATCATAGGGTCCATATTCATGTTCAAAGCATTCAGATGGCGTTGGATACTACCATAAATTCGTTTCTATGCCTGTTTCGGGACTTTACCGGGTTTATTTGACAATAGCCATGGTCTTCTATCCCAGAAATCATCCTTAATGATATCTAAATGTTCAACCACAACGCAGGCTTTATTACGTCGTTTCTTGTCTTTTTCCTCCTGTGTTTTGGACTGCTGGACTGGCTCTGCTACATGGTCTATCGTCTCCGCAACATTGTGGCTTCCGGGCTCTACAAGCTCGTACTAGGGATATGTTAGAAAGTCAAGTTTGGCTGATGTGGCATATAATAAGAGTGGCATACATCACGAAAAGCAACGCTGCCCTTTTTGTATATCTCGGGCTCGTTGTTGTAATTTATCTTGAACTTCGAAAATAAGATCTCGTTCTTATCTGCTGAGAGGGTGCCCTAAGTATCGATCAGCTTCGGCTCATAGAAGCGCATGAGGATTCTTACAGCAAGAAATTTCTCTGCTTCCTTTGCATCAAACCCTCCGAGTTGAATTAACGACCAGAAGGTAGTGTTATAGAGGTTGTTGATGTGACCTAAAGCTCGTCAGCCTATATATTTCTAGAAGAGGTGTGTGAATTTAACGTACAGTCGACCTGTCGCCAACTCATGTAATCCCTCAAATTCTGTACACTGGGATAGCATACAGCTCGCCCATCAAAACTAGGTAGAGGGGGCGACAATGGGCTGTCTGGAAAATATTCCAGCCACAAGTAAATGTAGTAAGACGTGAACGTAGAGGCAATCGTCGTAATGAGCTTGCTATTCTGCCATCAATATGCTTCATTTTCATCATTTATGGATTAGAACAGAGTCCTACCTCGCCCTCCGTTCAAAGAGTGTACACGACTTGTGTAGGACGAAACTAATTCCGAGTCAGCTGGTAGTCAGGATCAGAAACACATAGTGCATTACCTGTACTCGTCGCTGACACCGTACGCAATGGCAATGTCGGGCAGCTCTGTCATGACGGCCTGGGCCGCGGCGTTCATGAGATCAAGTGCTCGCCGATCGTTGGGCTTCTCGAACTTGTACTTCGCACATAACCTGGGAGGTATATCCAGGTAAGTCGAAAGTCTCCCACTGTTCCACCTAGAAATTGATTTACTTAGTGAACCCCCGACCGTCGATCCTAATGACTATCCATGTGTTTGGAAGTAGAATATCATTGCTCTCAAATTGCTTCACATATTCGAAGCTGTCGTTGAGTTAGCGACAAGCTCAATTTATCGTCAGTCAACCTTGGTAAGATGTTAACTGACCGTGAGTTAGCCATGCTTGGGTTTGACTAGGTATATTTCAGAACTTCAAGCTCGACGTTACTAATTCGAAATAAAAACCAGATTCTAGCACCGCTGCTTCCCTGATGAATGTGAATAATATGCCCAGGGGACACTACAAGTACACCTCATTGAATGAGACTGCATGGATGCGTACCTATGATAGATATATAGAACTTCCAAGGTTGGTACGAGGGAGGTGCTGTAGGTGGGGTGTCTCAGCGGGATGAGACCCCACCATCCGCCATAGTTTAGGTAGGTACCCGAGTGCATGTACCTGATAGCTCCGGCGTTAGATAAATTAATTCAACATTGCTGAACTCTACTCTTCAACGACCAACATGATGGCAATATGAGACCAGCAACATGAACCTCCTTCTTTCTGACGATTATCTACTCCAGGACTATCCGGAGAACATCACCAATACGATCCGGTCTGGTCATACAACATGTCTTCGCTTCAATCGCAAAGGCGATTACCTCGCCTCAGGTCGCGTCGACGGCACTGTTGTAGTGTGGGATCTGGAGACCATGGGCGTCGCGCAGAAATTGAGGGGCCATAGAGCGGCTATAACTTCCTTAAGCTGGTCAAGATGCGGTCGGTATCTTCTCTCGGCCTGCCAGGGCTGGAGAGCAGTTCTATGGGACCTAGAGGACGGCACAAGATATAGAGAGGCCCGGTTTAGGGCTCCAATCTATACAGCAGAATTGCACCCATGGAACCAGTAAGGAGCTGAACAACAAAATCCAAGACATGATAGCTTGGAGCGCTAACGATCTGCTATATAGTAAGCTATTCGTCGCTTCCGTATTCGACGAGGCTCCATCGCTAGTTGACCTAAGTAATCCTAACGACATCAAGCATACCCTCCCCTCAGCACCAAGGCGCACGAATACCGACGCCGATGCGGCGACAAAGGAGAAGCAAGCGAAAGAAGACGCGAAACAAATGACCACGGCAACGGTTTGGACTGGGACAGGCGACCACATCCTAGCTGGCACGAATAAAGGGCGCCTTAACCTTATAGATCCAAACACACACGAAATTATATGGTCTGAGAAAATATGTAGTTCGGTAGTTACTACCCTAAGATTAACAGGGTCGGGCAGGGAGCTACTGGTGAATTCGCAAGACAGGATCATCAGGACTTTCCATGTACCGAACCTCTCGGCCGAAGATCTGGACCCAGACACGATACAAATGCCACTGGAACATAAGTTTCAGGACGTGGTGAATAGATTATCTTGGAATCATGTCACGTTCAGCGCAACGGGAGAATACGTTGCGGCTTCGACATATAACAATCATGAATTATACATCTGGGAGCGGAATCATGGTAGCTTGGTCAGGATGTTGGAAGGACCTAAGGAAGAGCAAGGTGTCATTGAGTGGCATCCACACCGTGCTATGCTCGCAGCCTGTGGTCTGGAAACGGGGAGAATCTATATATGGTCTGTTACGAGTCCCCAGCGCTGGTCGGCCTTGGCGCCCGATTTCGTCGAGGTAGAAGAGAACGTCGAATACATCGAACGCGAGGACGAGTTCGACATACACCCACAAGAAGAGATCAACAAACGTAGGCTGGACCTGGAGGACGAGGACATCGACGTGTTAAGGACGGACCTGAGAAAAGGATACGATGAGGACCTAGGAGTGACAGATTTTCGTATGCCGGTGCTGTACGATCTTGGTGCTAGCGACAGCGAGGAGGAGTTCGTGGCTGTATCTACGGGCACCGTGCGGCGGAGAAGTATGGGCGAGGCCCAAGATGGTGAAGATGCTGAGGAGGATAAAGCAACTGCAGCAAAGAAACCGGCTGCTTCGAAGAGCACCAGGGCTAAGAAGAAGTAGTGTAGGTGCTGAAGAGGCTATCGCAATATTTGGCTTTTTGTATACTAAATATCTACTTTTGGAGCTTAGGCAGTTACTTTGTGTACCTGCATAGGGAACCCCGCAGGCCGTTAATGATACCCCGATCGTCTTGAGAAGTGTATACGAGGTGCTCTATTGTTACCATTCCATTACGATGTGATCTGAATTATAATTTGACGTTCCAGTGTGGTTTATAAAAGCTGTTTCGAATTGTCTTAACGAGCAGTTGGGCCCCCAGGGAACGTCTTATGAGAGCGAGGCTATCACATTGATGACTACACGTGGAATAAGATGACGACCAGTACTTTTGCACTGGTGTCCAGTGTAGGGGGATCCTGGGTCATTTCATGTAATCAAACAAGTTTCCATATATCGGCATGCAGAAAGGGAAACCACAAACATTGGTGGGTGGATGCTGTAGGCACTGTACGCAAGGCTGAAGATTGACACGGCGCGATGGATAGAACGTTTTGAGTGGCTGACCTTGTAGGTTCCAAGGTTGCTTGAATAGATCCCCGCTGGGAAAATAATACTTTTTCTGTTTGACAAATTGGCTGACAAACCTTGAGACGTCATAACACCTGAGTCATTAATGTGGCTTCCGTCTTTGTCTACCTACATACTTACAGTACGGAAGGCACATTACCTAGGTACTAAGTACCATTTCACTCCTCTTCGCTGTGACATGATAAGGCACAAGAGATGGGCCATCTCCATGAATGTAACCACGGCATATCTCTCAAACCACTCCGTAAAGGGTCTTATGATACTTAAGCAGGACTTAAGCAGTAAGATGTACATAGTTATTATTGTAGGTATATAAAGTGATTCCCTCAGCTACACGTATTTGAATGAGGGGGGAATGGCTCAATAAGAGAGTGTTATGGAGGTACACAATGGTGAATGGTGTACCTAGACTTGTGGGGCTCAATATGTACTTGGCATTCATGCCAGATAGTGACGCGCTTGGTAAGTATCTTGGTACGTTTAGACACTAAAAGTGAGGCTGGGAAGGTATAGAGTACCTACCTTTGCCAGCAAACTTGGGCATGAAATGGAGTACAGGTACTACAGTCATCTGTGGCGAAATATTTTTTCCGGTGGAACCGGTGTGCTTAATCAGGCCTAGCGCCTCAAGGGCTCTTGACGCCTTCTCTCCCTCTCCCTCTGCCAAATCAATCCAGCCTCAACCACCACAACAACATTCTTCACGACATCGATTTACGGCACACAACGCGTCGGGCATCGCCAGAGTCTCTCTCCCGCGAGTTCCCGACATCGTCATCCTCGCCATATCGTCGATTCGAGCCCCGCGACCGACCGAGTATCTGCGCGCGCCCGGGAGGGAGCAGTTCTTTCACCTCGAGGCCTGAAGGCCTGCCTGTTCGGCATCCTCCAGTGCTGTCAACTGCACTTCCCACTCACCCGTTCCAGCGCGCCCATCCGCTATACACGCTCATTTTTCGCTCTTGATATACCGCGATCGCCGATTTCTCTCGACTACGGGTTAACGACTTGACGGGCGCGATACGCTGTCCTCCATTTCCCTCATCATTCACTCCATTCCTATCTCAGTTCACCCCATCATCCAACATGGCAAACCTTCATTTCGCGCACTCTGATGCGCCTCTCAAGACGGTAGAGGAGATACAATTTGGTCTCCTCTCACCCGAAGAGATCAAGAATATGAGTGTTGCACATATTATGTACCCCGAAACGATGGACGAGACACGTACCAAACCGCGTCAGAACGGATTAAACGACCCGCGTCTTGGCTCTGTTGACCGCCAGTTCAAGTGCGCTACATGTCTAGAGAATATGTCCGAGTGTCCTGGACACTTCGGCCATATCGAGCTTGCGAAACCCGTCTATCACCCTGGCTTTATCAAGAAGGTCAAGAAGATCTTAGAGATCGTCTGCACCAATTGCAGCAAAGTCAAGGCAGATAGAGTCAGTCACACGCTCTTGTGTCCTGAATAACACTGGATTCTATTGATGCTAATGCGCCCACCATAGGATGATCCAGAGTTCGCGGCGGCTGTTGCCACCCGTGACCCTAAGACCCGTTTCCAGCGCGTGTGGACTGTCTGTAAAGGCAAGAATATATGTAGCAACGAGATACCCAAGGACGAGGACAAAGAGTATGAGCCGCATAACAAGCCTAAGCAACTCGGTCATGGCGGCTGCGGGAACAATCAGCCCAAGATAAGGCTGGGTGCCCTTAAACTCACTGCCGTCACCGAGGAAAAAGACGAGGAAAACCACAAGTCGAAGAACACGATCAACATCACACCTGAGATGGCTCTTAATATTCTCAAGAACATTTCTGACAATGATCTTCGGGATATGGGTCTAAACAAGGACTATGCTCGACCCGAATGGATGATCATTACAGTGCTGCCTGTACCTCCACCACCTGTGCGACCTAGTATTTCGATGGACGGCACCGGTCAGGGTCTACGGAATGAAGATGATTTAACCTACAAGCTTGGTGATGTCCTCCGTGCTAACAGCAATGTTCGACAAGCGTTGCAGGAAGGCTCAGCGGGTCATATTGCCCATGAGTTTGACACGCTTTTACAGTATCATGTTGCGACCTTGATGGATAATGACATTGCTGGCCAGCCTCAGGCTCTTCAGAAGAGTGGCCGCCCAGTCAAGTCTATCCGTGCTCGTCTAAAGGGCAAGGAAGGTCGTCTTCGAGGAAACCTTATGGGAAAACGAGTGGATTTTTCGGCACGTACCGTCATCACTGGTGATGCCAACATCTCTCTAGACGAGGTTGGCGTGCCTCGAAGTATTGCACGGACATTAACTTACCCCGAGACTGTCACTCCCTATAATATCTCCCGCCTACACAAACTCGTGCAAAACGGACCAAATGAGCATCCCGGTGCAAAGTATGTTGTCCGCTCTGACGGAACCCGAATTGATCTTCGACACCACAAACGTGCTGGTCAGATCTCTTTGGAGTATGGCTGGAAGGTAGAACGTCATCTTCAGGATGGTGACTACATTATTTTCAACCGTCAGCCTTCTCTGCATAAAGAATCTATGATGGGTCACCGTGTGAAGGTCATGCCTTACTCTACCTTCCGGCTGAATTTGTCCGTAACGTCCCCTTACAACGCTGATTTTGACGGTGACGAGATGAATCTTCATGTCCCTCAAACGGAAGAGACACGTGCTGAGATCAGGGAGCTCTGTATGGTTCCACTCAATATTGTCTCACCTCAGCGCAATGGCCCTTTGATGGGTATCGTACAGGATACTTTGGCAGGTGTTTATAAAATGTGTCGCCGAGACGTTTTCCTCACCAAAGAACAAGTCATGAATGTCCTTCTGTGGGTGCCCAACTGGGATGGCACCATCCCTCAGCCTTCAATTCTCAAACCTCGCCCCCGATGGACTGGAAAACAAATCGTCAGCATGATTATTCCTCGAGAGATTAGTCTCTACACCAACCCAAATGAAAAAGGGAGTGATCCTTGGTCGCCACTAAAGGATGGTGGTCTACTGATCCAAACTGGTGAACTTTTGTTCGGGCTTCTAACCAAGAAGAATGTCGGTGCTGCTAGTGGCGGTATCGTGCACTTGTGTTACAACGAGCTTGGACCTGAAGGCGCTATGGCATTTCTTAATGGGTGTCAGCGCGTCATCAACTATTGGCTTCTACATAACGGCCACAGTATTGGTATTGGTGATACTATTCCAGACAAAGGCACAATTGAGAAAATTCAAGAGCAGATTGACGAACAAAAGGCAATCGTCGCTGGGTTAACCGCCGAGGCCGCCGCAAACACGCTTGAAGCGTTGCCTGGTATGAATATCAGAGAGACTTTCGAAAGCAAAGTGTCGAAGGCTCTCAACGATGCTCGTGACAAAGCCGGAACAACAACTGAGAACAATCTAAAAGATATCAACAACGCTGTTGTTATGGCACGTTCTGGGTCGAAAGGTTCATCGATCAATATCTCTCAAATGACTGCCCTAGTCGGACAGCAGGTCGTCGAGGGTAAACGCATTCCATTCGGCTTCAAATACCGGACCTTGCCACACTTCACCAAGGACGACTACTCACCAGAAGCGCGTGGTTTTGTTGAAAATTCATATTTGCGTGGCTTAACCCCCTCTGAGTTCTACTTTCACGCCATGGCGGGTCGTGAGGGTTTGATTGACACGGCTGTGAAAACTGCCGAGACCGGTTACATTCAACGACGTCTTGTCAAGGCTCTTGAAGACGTAAGCGCCCGTTATGATGGTACTGTTCGGAACTCGCTTGGTGATATCATCCAATTTATCTACGGTGAAGATGGTTTGGATGCCATGCACATCGAAAAGCAGGGCATGGATCACTGGATCATACGCAATGCTGATTTTGAGAAGCGATACCGTCTTGATGTTATGGACACACTTCCTGCAAATGTCACCGAATCACTTGAGTACATTCAAGATATTGCAGGAGATCCGCAGGCTCAGGAACTACTTGACTACGAATACGAAAGTTTGCAAAAGGACAAGGAGTTCTTGAGAAAACTAAAGATGTCTGCTGAGAAACTGGAGAACTCCTTCCAACTTCCACTCAATGTGTCTCGACTAATCGAAAGCGCCAAGAGACTGCTCAAGGTGGATGATACAAAGTCGAGCAATCTCACACCACAGGACGTCATACCTATTGTGAAGAACTTAATTGACGGCATGACCGTCGTTCCCGGTTCCGACAAAGTATCACAAGAAGCAGATCTAAATGCGACGCTGCTTTTTAAGGCCCTCCTCCGTTCAAAGCTGGCTTTCAAGCAACTAGCGTGCTTCCATCGACTGGACAAAATGGCTTTCCATCATGTAATTGGAGAGCTCGATCGGAAGTGGCGCAGGGCTATGGTTAACCCAGGTGAAATGGTTGGTGTTTTGGCTGCCCAGTCGATTGGTGAACCAGCCACTCAAATGACGTTGAATACCTTCCATTTCACGGGTATCGCGTCAAAGAACGTCACTCTTGGTGTTCCGCGTCTGAAAGAAATTTTGAATGTGGCTAGCAACATCAAGACACCTTCTATGCTGGTGTATCAGGATGGTGAGCCAACCCAGGAGGGAGCAAAGAAGCTACGTAGCATGGTGGAACATACCAATCTACGCTCTGTCACCGCTGTCACTGAGATATATTATGATCCTGTGATCGATACAACAACCATCGCTGAAGATAATGACATGGTTGAGTCATACTTCCTGATTCCTGATGAGACAGGCCCCCCCATCGAGAAACAGTCCCGCTGGCTACTCCGCATTGTGCTTGACAGACAGAAGATGCTCGACAAAGGATTGTCCATAGACGATGTGGTCTTGCGACTCAAACAGGACTATGGTAGTGATCTTGCTATTATTCCTAGTGATGATAATAGTCCGAACCAGGTCATCCGTATACGCCCGATGCCAGACGATAAGGACGATGGCGATAAGGCTATTGAGGATGATATCATGTTGAAGCGTCTAGCAGATCATCTCTTGGAGAATTTGACCCTCCGTGGTGTCAAAGGTGTAGACCGGGCCTTTCTCAACACTACTGCAAGGATCGTTGAAGACGAAAGTGGTGCCCTGGTTCAGGAAAAGGGTGCTGCCCAATGTGAGGAGTGGTACTTGGATACATCAGGTACTGCTCTGCGCGAAGTCTTGGCTGTTGAAGGTGTTGATGCCAGGCGAACCAGCACGAATGACCTATGGCAAATTGTTGAAGTGTTCGGCATTGAGGCAGCTCGTGGAGCTCTCTTGAATGAGCTGAGACGAGTTTTGGCATTCGATGGTTCATACGTCAACGAGCGACATCTCTCTCTCCTTGTTGATGTCATGACATATCGTGGCAGTATTGCTGCTGTGACAAGACACGGTATCAATCGAGCTGATACCGGTGCACTCATGAGGTGTTCGTTTGAGGAAACGGTAGAAATCCTTTTGGAAGCTGCTTCTCTTGGTGAACTTGACGACTGCCGAGGTATCTCTGAGAATGTCATGTTAGGCCAACTTGCCCCAATGGGTACTGGGCATTTCCATGTCTTTTTGGATCCGAAGATGCTCGACACGGTGATCTCGGACAACTCCCGTATGGGCCTGATGCCTGGTATGGCGGTAAAGGGAGCCCAACTCGATGGAGCGGCAACACCATACGATACAGGTTCGCCTATGGCAGATAGCGGATATGGCATGAGTCTCGCCTCGCCTTCCATGGGAATGGGCAACTTCTCTCCCATTGTCGGTGCTGGTTCAGACAGTGGACCAGGTTCTCTATCTGAATATGGGCCTCTGGGTGGTGCTACTAGCCCGTACAGGCCAACCAGTCCTGGTGGTGCCAGTCCTTTCTCTCCCTCGTCCCCTCTTGGTTTCGTGAATTATTCACCTACTTCGCCAGGCATTGGGTATTCACCAACCTCTCCCTTGCAGGGTGGCCGTTTCTCTACATCACCATCGTTCAGCCCAACCTCGCCTTCATTTTCTCCGACCTCTCCCGCCGCCGGTGGCTACCGCTCAGCAACAAGTCCCAATTATTCTCCAACCTCTCCATCTTACTCACCCACGTCACCAGCCGCTGGCGGACACTACTCCCCTACCTCGCCAGCGCACTCTCCTACATCGCCGAGTTACTCGCCGACTAGTCCGTCATACAGTCCAACTTCTCCTCATTTCGCAGCTGGTCGGACTTCACCCAGCTACTCCCCTGCGTCGCCTCATTACTCACCTACCTCACCGAACCAGCAGTATTCGCCTACTAGCCCAACTTATCGCCCGCAAGCGGCTTCACCTACAAGTCCTAACTACTCGCCAACGGTAGGTTCTTTCATTATAGGATACAGAAATAATGTAACAATGCTAACGAGCCTAATATAGTCACCCCAATTCAATTCTCCTGGGCCTGGCGGCAGTACTAGCCCTAAGTAGTATGTAGTTCTTATCTCTGTGGTATATTGCCTTGCTAATTCTATCAATTATAGCTCTCCTAGTTCGCCCAAACAATAATACTAGGCAAACATATGATATTGGGACTCACGCTTCATCTGATTGTTTGAATAACATACCAAGGCGTCACGAATGGTTTCTACAGCATCTGGGCGTTTCTGCATTTCTTCGTTTTACTTTTGCGGTCACAATTCTCCTAATACACTTCTTCCCAGCGAAATACTCGCATAATTCACAGAGAAGATTTCTACTATCCGATTTTTGCATTGAACCCAAGACTAGAAAGATTGGTAGCAACACATATCAGGGAAAGGAGGGAGCTTTTCCTAATCCACAAAAAAAACTCTGCTGAAAGCAAAAAATTCATTTATCGATATACTGTACAACTAAGAATAAGTAAGAGAGGAGGGAACACGACTGGCTTCGATTTTTCTCCTGGATGGTGGGGTGGAGGGATTCAGTGGCAGGAGAAAAAGATTGCAGTTTTCACGCAACCTCGCAGATTGAGTGAATCCATGGTTAACGTACCGCATGGAATGAGGGATGTGTGGGAAACGAAAAGCTCAACAGGCTGGCTAGGAGGGAGGAGCATTTGTATGATCGAACAGTCCAGATCAGCGTGCGATTGGGCAGATAGATCACAGAATGACATTGTTCAGACCGCGAGTGGCAAGTACATATAAAGTCAGGGGATCTCTTTTTTCGAACTCTTCTATCAGCCGATAGATAGATAAGTCAAGCAAGCAACTGAATTTGCGGGCTTCTACATCTTTCTGTCTTGTCAGGACCTTGTTTGATCAATAATTGATGATGATGATAATATCTAACAGAAGTTTTCATTATTATATCTCTATTCTCCTTCATCTTCGAGCCCTAGTTCCAGCACATTGGTTGTATAAGCTCATACCTAAGCTCCCTCTCTCTCTCTCTCTAGCTATCTACCCACTCTACTAACTTCATCACGATGACCAGGGTAGGTAGGTACCTAGATGTGATACAAATCACCAACGACAACCACCATGCGCATCAACAAGCTCTGCGGCGGAAGTAATCCGGCATTGACGGGATAAGTCTAGACTAGACAGGAAAATAACTCAAAGACATTACGGATACTACAAGAGCAAGCAAGCACATTTGTATGTATATACGTATATACCTACCCAACAACAACCAATACGCGGAACATGAGGTGATCAGATCAGATGATAGATTTTTTTTTTCTCGGCAAAGGAAAGGACCGAATACTTCTATATACATACCATACATTCTTAACTTCCGTGCCTCAACGGTGCCAAGGGGGAAGGGGCGTGTCGTTATCAATTCAATCACATCTATTCAAAGTGTATATTGCATGAAGTTGTAGGGTCCGTGACCTTTCTTCACCGCGAAACCAGGGCTAAGTATACTCTACCTGGGTATACATCAAGTTGACATGAACAAATTTCCAGAACTGCTAAGATCTACGTACTTAGGTTATGCCTATAGTCCTTGTTACCTAGTATAGAAACATAGAAGGAAGACGGGTAAAAGGGGCCGGGGCTGAGATAGACACGATAACATGATAGTGACCAACAACAAGACGGAGGGGAAAAAGGGGAAATGATAGGGCTGAAGTCTAAAAACTGCCGCGCGTGTGCGTTAGTACATGTCACGTCGGTCAGTCATTCGGACGTTACAGCCGCGATGACGGAAAAGAAAAGAAAAAGAGAAACTAACAGCCTAACAACCAACATACATAACTCCTGTTAACCTTCTTCTCCTTTTCTTTCTGGTTAATCCAGGCAAGGCAAGGCCAGAGTTATCTCCCCGAATGACTCGGAAGTTGTTAGCGGGGCTTGGCATGATATCAATTTCGCTCAATCATACAATCGAATTGAGTATATCTCCTTTTTTTGTCTGCCTTGCTTCTCCGTCATGCTAGTTATAGTTAGTTGAGGCATACTAAGACGAACGCATGTGACGATCAAACGCGGGGTCGTGTTATATTGCAGTAATTCGCGGTTGTCCAACTACAAGCGCTATGCGCGGTCCGCGCGTCTACACTAATTTGAGCTTTCTTCGCTAGCGTCAGAGACCAACAGATATGCCGCGCGAGGCTTCCTATAGGGCAGATGGCGTCTCCGGAAGTAAAGTAAGCGTATGATGTGATGTATCCAATGATGGGTTAATTAGCTTGCGCTACACTGCTTACTTCGGGGGAATGCGCCGGTGTGAGGAAGGACTTTGCGCATGTGTCTCCTGAGCTGAGAGCTAACATAAGGCAAGTAGGAGCGAGCCCAGAGATTAGGCGCAGGAATCGCCACCAACAGTCTTTCGAAACGCGGCATATATCTCATTCCGAATATCCCCAAGATTGCGGCCTTGATATCTAGCCCATGCGTATAAGTAGCAAGCATACATTAGTAAGCGGTAGGCAAGGTAAATAGCGGACCACAGGCAAGGTAGACGTGACTTCTCGTAAGGGGAAAGTATGGATAACAGATGGATACTTAGCTGTTGTAGCCCAGATAGATCCAGGACAGATTCTGACCTTGCAGCAGCTCAACATAAAGCCAAGGTCATCGACATCATTACGAGACGCCACTCGTACTATTCCTAGAAGACATGCACCCAGAAGCGAAAGAAGGAACTAACGAGTGGTATTTCCATCATAGACCTCCGAGATCGCGGTAATATTGTTGGGTATCTTCTCTTGCGCCAGCGTCTCGACAAAGAATGTGAGTCACCTGATAGACAGGCAAGAGCTTCACTGGTGACAGAACACCATAGATCCACATCTTGCGCTAACGGCAACGAGAATGCCCTCTTTCCGCTGAAAAGCACGGCTGGCAAAATAAGGATCGCCAAGATACCTAGTTTTGAAAGCTCTAGACAACGTGCAGACGCCACTTACTTTGATGTACGCTTAGGGGAACAGTTACGAGCCCGATACCTCCAGAATAAAGTCAGGCGTTGGCTTTGTAACGTGAGACCGGGAGGTTTCAATCCAGATGCTCAGACGTGACGTCCGTAGGTCTCCGGCATCAAGAATTACTCGGCCGGAGCTCGGGTTATCCGGCATGATGACGTTTGTAATCAACCCAATCTTCATTTTGGGAACACTCGCCCATAGGGAGGGTAAGTAAGGATGCATTTGAAAAAAAAAAAAAAAAAAAGAATGATAAAGATAGTATCTGCTCGTGATACTATATGTTGATACGAGATACACCGATGTAATTGGGGGATTGCGCCACGGAGCTTGTTGGTTTACGCCTCTGAAGCCCCGTTTGGAGAGACGGTAAAGAGACATCTCTAACGCCCTAAAGATGCAGTGGCGGGTGGAGGCCAAAATGTAATGCTGACATTACCGACATACCGTTGGCGGCTGATCTCCGCCTGGAAGACGCGATACGTTCGACCCCATTGTAGTGTAGGACTCAGAACTGTTGTCTCGGTAGTCTGCCAGGATGCTGCATGGAATAATGCTACCCACGTGGTGCGGTAGGAACCGTGGTACTGGGATAGGGCTGAAAATAAATTGCCGTAAAGGTAAGTATTTGCAACTATTGCCAGATCTTAAACCACATTAGTCGCCAACAGGCTGATTTAATTCTGGTTTCTACTTGGAACTCACTTCAACTAACCCGAATACGACAGAGTTTCGGATGTAGTAATCACGTAGAATTAGTATAATCTTTGCATTTGTAAAATAACAGGTCCTACACGTGCTACGCATCATGCAGTGTTAGCTGTTGGCCACTAGAAAGGATTGCATATGTCAGGATCATAGAGTAGGTAGGTACCTAAAGTATGAGTCTGCACACTTCGCGTGGTCGAAGGCTCAATGGCGTGTTCCATACATATTCGGAATGGGGTAAAGCAGCCAGCCACGTGTCTTACTGCAGAAGTAGAGTCAGCCATAATGGTCCCCATCTCAGAACATTAGCAATCATTCACTTCCGCATCACGTAACTGCTATTGCTGCATTCTAGTCATCGTACATTAGTTGACATAAGTTAACCGTCATGGTATCAAGACCGGGATTCAAATCATGTCTGATCAGGCATGGGGCCAAACCCGATGCGTGAGATTTAGTCTCAGGATCCCCTAAGTGGTAAGATTGACCTTTTTCCATACCGTAGTGGACAAGGAGTCCATAGCGTCGGATTTTTTTTTAGCTAGAACCATATAAGTTAGAGACAATAATCAGAACCTGTGATACTGTTCTGTCAAAGTCAACTGGTGATGAATGTTTAGCCACCACTTGGCGAGGCGTTATGGGGTAACATCTAGGCCCTCACATGCACACAGTTATTGGCCAATTAGCCTCCAATACTTCCCTATCATCAAGCCTGACATCCCGGATGGCATGGGCAGAAAGGCGGACTTAATCGATCGGTCAGGACCCGTGGTTTAGCAAAATCCACTTGTCTTGGGGCCTATTCATCCACGACGAGCTACGTCACAGATATACCATTGCAAATACAGGAACCATCTCGCCATTGATGTGATCCCATCATTGAGACGAGCATAGGTACGTTTGCCAGAGCCCACACTACATCGGTGATGTTATTTAGTATCTCCGAAGGAGGCACTACAATAAGGTCCCCTCAGATCTGATGGTCTAACTTACGTAACAATCTTTAGCTCCACTAGTTGATCCGCGCGGGGAAGGCCATGTCCTCAAATAGATTTCGTTGCCTACTAAGAACATGATTAGAAGACTGATAGAGTCCAGTCGCATATTCTTCGTAAACAAATAATCAATAGAGCATCACAATAGGTATTCTGGAGTCGATCAGTAAAAAATATAGTCGTTAGCTTCCCAACTTAGCCATTGTCACGACACGTCGAAGATGACACTTAGGGCCGGCACATACAAAAGTGACAAGTTGGGGTCAACAGTACCACTTGGGGTGCCCTATTCTGACACACCCGGCCGATCCCCCTACCCGCCAAAATGGCCGGCAGGGGCTAACAAGCACAGGGTTAACTTGCCTGCCAGCAAGGAAATTGGATGCTACGCAAGCCGTGTTAGAAATGACTCGATCAAGTAGGTAGCTGCACATGCACTCCCGACGAGTGTTGGTGATTGGGCTATAGTAAAGTCAACCATCGCAGGCACCTAAAATCGCTTCCAGGGTGCCGGAACCGATAGGGTGTACTTTTGTGAACTTGTGTCTTGGCAGCTGGAGTCTTTCTGCCTAGGATGCTGAAACTATTTGGGAGGAGACGATGAGTTCATGACCCTTGTTGGCACACTCCTTATCACTCCTAATGCAGCTCTTACTCATTCAGTACCTGAGGAATGCAATGTTTCCATTCTTGACTTCTAGAATGCTGTACCTACCCCACTAGGTAGGTAGGTAGTCGATGCTCGCGTGCAACGTTCCGCAATTCCACGCATCAAGCGTTCTCATTGCCTTGAGTAGGATGCAAATTCCGCACACGGGAGATCAGTTTAGCTTCTTGTGGTGTGAGAATATTCTGCAGCCACTCAATCACTCTTTACGTTATATTGCACATAGCTAAGTGCCGTATCTCTCTGCTGCCACTGGCTGCGAGGCGCCGATAGTGATCCAGTCGCTCTCGTAATTTCGCGGGAGTAGACTTTATAGACTTTTAGCGGGTGTAGCGAGCCAAAGGCAGCGCTGGAGACTATAGTGGCTTGCCACGCTTCGGTGCGCAGAGCAGAGGGCCGGTCTGTGACATAATCGTCCGTGAGGTCACCTACATTTGGTGCAAGGCCAAGAAGTTGGAGAAAGCAACACACGGAGCTGGCTGCAACGGTTCGAGTGTCTGCCTTGCGGGATTGGCGAGGGCATTTTAGCTGCTCGGTGGTATCACAGTTATTTCGGGTGAGTAATGGACAGGTCGTATACGGGCTACCTCAATTCAAATCAAAGCTTCGTAAGTTATCAAATCGAGTGGTGAAGAAATGGATCAATATAAGGGTGGCCGCCGTTTCTGGTCGGGCCGCTGAGGCAAAGTTGGCTCGGGCCGCTTCAACGGGCCAACGCCAGGAGGTCCAAGCCTGCTAGTTGCGGATCTCCGGTCCACTCGGGCGGGAGAACGACCATCACAGCCCAATCTCAAACCGTCGAGGACCTGCAGCAGGATCGTCACGAAAAGGACGAGGTACAGATAACAGCAGGACAGACAGCAAGCCAGAAGGAGGGAAGCGATTTGCGGGATTGCGGACGAGATGGAGGCCGACGGGATTGGGAGAGCCGCAGGAAATTGGCAAGTGCTGCTTGAATGTGCCGCGCGAGGTAGAGGTACCTTTATTCACCTATCCAACTTGTACCTTTCTGCATTCAAGTGTTCATCGCTACTGACTTCCACATGTACACATGAATGGTATGTACTTCCACGAGTAAGTACTACCTACATACTGTAGATATGTATATATGTAGGTTATGCAGGTAATTTTCATCCATGTCTGTACCTAGGTACATACACGTAGTGCACAGGTAATACCTTAGGTACATACCCATGTAGGTACCTATTCTTAGTGCAACTACCCATAAGTAAGTACATATGTAGTGGGCAACCCCTGAACTCAATCTCTATCGGTTCCGAGGCCGTGACCGTGGCCGGATAGGCGAATTCAACCGCCTCGCCTCCGACCTTCAACTTCATTGTACACGCAAGAATGGAACGGGCGGTTTGACCAAAGCTGCCAGGGAAGCACACAAGAAGCCGAACAAGACTACCCTCCAAGATTGGGTGCGGTGCAGCATATAATTCTAAGCCGTAGACGTCTTCCCAGAACCTAGGTAAGATGCAGGCTTGCCTAGGACAAGTACGAAACTGCCGAAGAGAAGACATCACATGATTAAATGCATATGCGAAGTTCTTCAATGACTGGAGGCTATGGCTCGCCATATCAACCCTCTTATAGATAGGTATTTTTCTTATTTCTTATTTCTATTTTATTTTATTTTTTTGCTTTGTTTTACTCACCGCCGTCGTTATGTATGTACGCAACTTTCCACCGCTATTATTGTCGTGTCATTTTTGGCCACATCTTACGGCCGGGTGTTGGCGCGAGCTCCTCGTCTACCTACTTAGTTTCCAGACTAGCATGTCCAAGGATTACATCATCCCAGCCCTGTGCCTTCGGGAAGCATGGCTCCTGACAGCGGACGTATTAACCGGGGTGACAGCGGATGTGTCAAACGGAAAGATGCTTCCCGCGGTCATACAGCCACGACACCAGCTCACCAAACGGGGATGCAAATGGTTCTTTCGGCTAGGTCGCTACCCGCTGTCACGGCCAAGCCACGACATATCCGCAGTCTGCAACAGAGTGATGGTCGGAAATGACAGATATTGTATTCGATTGAGAGACAGAGAAAAATGATATTCGAAATAGCAAAAGTGTAGTGTACACCCAAAAAGTCTAGCGCCCAAAATCCGCAGAAAAAGAGTAGCCGGGGTACATCATGGCGCCATTCCTACCGTTGCCGACCAAGTGAAACCCCCCTGCTGCGTATGCATCAAGAAAGGAAATAGATGATGATTGCGTGAAAGAAAGAACCGCTCTCATGGGTGCAGTACTGAGTACTACCATCAGAGAGCTGTGGAAAAAGAAAAACAGAAAATATAGCAAAGTTAATCCGACAACATCGCGATTGCTCGCCCCCGCTCTTATAGCCGAACCAATTCATGATCCTTCTCTCTCCTTTTTTCTTCTTCATTTTAGCCCGTGCCTCATGCCAAGTTCTTGCAGTCTCATTCCTGTATAAGATGTTAGAGATACTATAGTCATAGAAAAAATGAGTGTATCAGCATACTCGTCATAGTGTACAGTACCTGTGATGCTCAGTGGGCTTCGCATTGACCCGCGTAGTCATTCTCCTTGACTCGAGGACCGCCGCAGGTTGAGGGACTGCCGCAAAGCACGACGCCCATATCACGGCTGTGGCCGCAGCTGTAAATGATGATCTGACGAGTACACATTTTGACTGATTGTTGAAAGTCTTTGACTATAATGCGAGATCTGATTAGCAAAATATCTAGACAGTCTATTAAGCCGGGAGCTCGAAGACTCACTCTGAAGTTGACGAGACAGTTGGACTGAGGCGAGATGATGATGATGATGGTGATTGATAGATTGTAAGATAGCAGATGTAGTTGTGTATGTGTTGGTGAATGTAGTGATAGTGTGGTGATGGTGATGATGATGCGAGTATAACTCAGTTCATCAACGGGCGGGAGAGCGAGCATTTATAGAAATATTACAAGAGCATTGGGTTCAATCAAGGAGTGGTGATGATATTGTTTGCCCAAGAGGGGCCAGAAGGGACGTCAGGTACAGGTTTGCTGCAAGATGGCATGGAGATCTGGATATCTGCCTTGTGTTTCTGTGACCTCTCTTCCCAACAGTAGCAATGCGTGTGGCGCGGCATTGCTAACCTGCCACGACGGCCGGATGGGCGGGTCTGGTGTAGGTACATAGACAAACATGCGACAGGGAACGACTTGGGAACAGCTTCGACACACTTCGCTATTACGGGAGTTTCTAGAATGCGGTCATCTGCCGCAAGCCTGGAAGTTGCGGCATCGCAATCGGCGTGCAACAACGGTCTCCAGGGCTGAGAGGCTTTGGGGGTGTCTCTCTAGCCAGGCTAGTGGATCAGATACGACGGGGTAACAGGATGCCTGCGCTCCAGATAGATTGTGCCAACGGCAAAGCTATGGGTGACATTGCTGTCATGCGTCAGTGACGGGTATTATTTTTTTTTTCGTCTGTTGGTATGTAAGTGTGCAACAAGACTCTTGACTAACTCGGCTAAGGTCTAAGGATTCTCGTGTGCTGAGCGCGGGAAGGATCTCGACCACCGCTGCGCATTTCACCACGCGGCCACTCAGACGACAGAATCAAGAGTCCGTCATGAAGAATGTTAGGTTACCGAGAATTAGTCCAAGGAGACGCATCATTAGCATCGTTGGCATGCATGGCTTCGACACGCTTTCATTCTGTTAGGACGCCATCAACCGTTGCTATTGGCGGCAATCGCTCGTTGCGGCTAAGAAGCGCGCATTCACTGCTGCTAACACGCGCGAAGCGCGCCAGGCAGAAGCACCAATCTGGGCTCTGGATAGGAAGACTTGAGATGAGTTACTGAGTTGCCTACCGACTATGTAACCTCGACGAGTTAGATAGCCGATGAGCTCTCCTATTGGTGAACCTACAACTGATCATCTTCTCGGGGTCTTGTCTGTCTGTCCAAGGTACCTGGATACTTGCGTGAAGTATAAGTAATCACTCCCTTCTAGGCCCCATGCATTCATTGCCTTTTCGAGAACTGCCAGGGGCCGACCTGTAATCCCACCGCGCCGGAAGTTAAGCTCAGACATTTAGTCCTTACATGTAGGTACTCTGCGCCAGTATGATGCTCCGCGGATTAGCGCACATGTAGATGCAGTGATGATTGTGGAGACACTAAAAATGGATATACCTGGCTTGCTATGTATGTGTGTATGTGTGTGCGCGTGTGTTTGTATGTCCATGTGTCCGTCTTGATTGTTGGCCACCGCCCGCCCGCCTATCTGGTAGAACTCCAAGTACACACATTGTGTAGTTCGACGGCGGCGGTGGTGATGACGAGTCTGTACATGTAGAAACCTCTCATCTCGATATCATGATCCTGTGATGGCCTGGCCACCCACAATTAGCAATACATATGAAAGTACCTACGGTACTAGGCGTGGGAGGTACGAGTACGGGTACGTACCGGCCAAGCATGTATGCAGGTGTAGGTACCTATATTTAACCAAGGACTTGCCTCTATGTAGATAGTTCAAGGCCCACCTCGAAGGGCCTCACTATTTCCGGCCAAGTGAGCCAAAATCAACCTCGTGATACTAGCGAGACGATGGGGACAACGAGAGGAGAGCGACGTGAGAGGCCGTGAGAGGACGTAAGAGGAAATACAAATCCATCTCCTACAGCCTTGCTGCTATGCAGCAGGGTCAAAGTCCATCAACCAACGGGCATCGGGGCCACATCCTGAGGAGCCAATAAGCTGACTACCCGGCCGCCCAGGTGAGAAACAATCTACAGCCCTAGTACACTAGATTGCCGCCGTTGATGCTGTACATATGCAGCTCGTGCAGAGCTCTTGGCGGCCGATGCCTGTCAGTGCCTCGGCGTGTTACCTAGTACCAGGGCTGTGTACTGCCAGTGGTAGATGTTCATATGACCTATGACCAGACAGTAGACCAGACAGCAGGCCAGATATATGACGATAAGTCGTGCTAGGTGATAGTGAGTTGCGAGCGACCAAAGTACTATCTATGCTCGGTACATGCAAACATACAAGGTAGTATGTGCAGTAGGCTTTCCATGTAAGTAAGACGCGGCCGAGATGGGATACTTTCAATGGAGTGCAAGTGGAGACAGGGAACCCACGATCCCCTTTCCGCGCGAGTTCCAAGCAGCTTCCATGTGTCTTTCAGGCCTTCAGCAGCGGACAGCCTGGAACCACAACTGCCTTGGTTGTTAGCTTCACTTCCAACATAATCTCACCGACACCGAAGTTATTTTATTCTCTTCGATTTCAATTAGGCTACGCCTACGATGTAGGAGCGTCTGCAGCGTCTGGAGCATCTGGAGCATCTGGGTCGTCCTAGTAATACAATCACTCCCTGGCCGCTGCTTGCTTGCTTGCTTGCTCGCTCGCTTGCTCACTTGCTTGCCCCACGACACAATCAAGGTTCTACCAACAGCGGCCTCGACGCGATCCTTCAGGCCCACGGCTGGTAGCAGAATCGTCCCGTTGTAGAGTGTGCCGTTACAATCCACCTTGAGCATCGTCGGATCAATCAAACCGCAGCCTGTCTCGAGAGCATTCGAGACGCTACGCACAGCGACATTTCGAACATGCTACCACCTGCATTCCACCCCGAGACCAATGACACGCCGCAGTCGCACACTCACACTTACTCATTCTGTGTAGCATCGGCGTCACTATCCACCGAAATCTTTTGCCATGCCTCTGCTTGTGGCGTGATACGCTGTTCGGTAGATTGCAGGGCCAACCCGATCTAGGCTCCTCCATGTGCCAGCATGAGAATCCATGTATAGGTGCACCCCACGCTATCCACGCTGTATTCGGGTACAAAAGAGCACTATTGGGGCACTTCTCTATTCTCGATATGCAGTGAGGGCGTTTGAAATTTGCGTTTTTGATAAATGGGCGTGATATAGTAGGGCTCACAGGTGATGATCATCTTGGAGGACTTCAATTATCCCAGCTTAAAATACTTCTACCTTCATCGTGAACCCTCATCCTAACCCCACGTTGAAGGAGTGTCAAGGGCTCAATCAAAACCATGCGTGTCTTCAGACGAAAATCACAGCTGCTTATTGAGTTCCCTCGTTGTTCTACAATACTCGCGTCCACCCACCTTATCCACAATGTGTGACAGCCGATCGTTGGCCTGTACCGAACGTGTCTCGGCCGATGTGCGACCATCCAATTGAGTTAGTTGGAATATTCTTCAAAGGCACGAGAACGGCCCTAATTCCGTTCTCATGCCGGACGGCCAAATGGGAATGTGTGCCGCTACCAGTGCCAATCACGACACCATCCTTCGAAAGAACACTCAAAGTCGATTGGAGAGTCGGTATGCTGAGACCAGACCATATTCGCGCAGTATGGTCCGGTCTAGGGCTAGCTTCATGTGCGACTTTTCTTATAAGTTTGCCGCTTCTAGCGGGCAGTCGAGAGGCTAACGTGAACATGCTGTCGACAAAGCTCAATAATTGTACAGCCTTCTTTCATGGTGAATTTCTTTTGCCAGGAAGACCCCAGAATGAATATGAGCGCGGATATGTTCTCGGCAGAATCACCAAGAAGCATGGTCACACTCACTTGGGATGATGGTTTCACATAGGTAGCATCGGATATTTCCTTGACTGTGACCGGCAGTACGCGGGACGACTCTCACGGCAAATGTGTTATACTGGCGTTACGAAATTCAGGCCACGCGGCCTTGTCCTCGATACAGCCTTTTCTTTCACACACTTACTTTTCGTTTAAGGAGTACTTTGGCTGCGTAGTTGGGAGGGATGCCATCATCATCTTCCACCAGTGATCAATAAACCTATAAAATCAAGACTCAATCCACCAATGAGCAAATTGATATGACGAGGCACCTATTTGTTACTGCTAAATTAGATCAATGAAGCATCGTAGGCAAGTACGCCAAAAAAAAAAAAAAAAAAAAAAAACCGCCGGATACACGTGCCGACCTTGCCTTGTAGTATTCCCCACCGCCATGGGAACAGCAGACTGCATATTAAACATTCCTCTCTGCCTGCTTGGTACTTTCGCTAAAAGATAGATGCATGAACGCTCCAAGACTACAGCATGGTCCCTTACTGTTGGCTTGGCAGGTTTAGGTGTGTGAGCGGCAGGAAATAGATAGTCACGGTGAATAAACCAGGGATTCTTCAGCCGCTCCTTTCCTAAAACTCACTGAGCTGATATTGTTGTTGGGAAATTCGGCTCCTTCTCCCAGCATGGGACTTATTTTATTTCGGGTGAGCCCGGTTCCCGTTGGAGTAGGTAAGGATCTCTAGCCTTGCTGGGACGAAATGTTGTTGGTAGAGTCGACTATTGGGGCTAACTAATATCAATATTATGACAGGATTCGTCATGCACCGAGAGACTTTGCGAAACAAGTTTCTGCGATATACTCCATGAAAAGAGCCCTGCGAGGCACTATAGGACGCCAATTGATCCCAAAGGACCAATAGCGGGCCACGTGGTTGCGACTAAATGCCCCTGCTGCAGAGGTTACCAGAGCCCTGGGTCGAGTTCTGCCTGCGGCGAACCTTACGGAAGAAGGTGAAGGAGAAAGAGAAGACTTCGTGATCTCCACCTCAGTCGTTACGCGGCGCAAAAGGATGGGAATGCCCTAAACCTTGTCGTTACTAAGGATACGGAACAGCTACATGAAGAAGACCACGTTCCCAAGTGGCTCGAGCCAACCTTCCATCTGTAGCTAAAAATATAGTAATACTTTGGTGGCGGCCAACTTCGAGGATCATCTCACTGAATGCGTGACAGTAACATGTGCCGCAACTATACAGTAGGGGAGCACCGGAGCACTTCTGCGAGGAGCTTGATGTGTGGGTTTATCTTCCCTAAACTGGCAATGCGCTCGGGCCAGAGCCACGGTTGGTTGTTCGTGTTTGAATACCTGACGCAAGAACTATTAGGCTAGCATATAATGTGAGGAGTTATTCCCACTGGATCTGTCCTTTGTGGGGAGGCATAAGACCGTTCCCACGTTTTCTAGAGTTGAGTGATCGAGCGAAGAAGTCCCTTGCCTTAGTCCTAGATATACTTTCGACGGCACGCCGCTCCCACCAGCCGAATCGCCACTTTGGAGGATGATATCAAACCACCCCTGTTATTCATTCCTTCGTGTCTTGGGTCTGTCATTTCTAGATGGGGCGAACTAGCACTCCTTTCTCGTGTATCATGCCTGAGTGGGTGGAAGACGGGATGCAGAGTGAATGGTTAGCCACGCCTTAGGTCAATCCCCTTAAGGTGAACGGCATTAGCCGAGCAATGGATTTTACCAAGCCTTGGAAAGCACCAGGCTTGATCGGAGTTCAGAGTAACCTACCTAGTGATTTACCTGATTATTGCTCTAGAATCCTGCATGAGTTCTATAACATCAGGGACGCGTAATCTTTCAGATAACTCCTCATGAATTGCTATAGTATTATCTTTGACGCCTCTGAGACATCATGCTTTTCTTCGACTAGGGAACAATTAAATCTAGTCTATAGAGAACACGGTTTGGTTACAGGTAGATGATCTTACCTTCCTCCATCAACATCATGAAGTAGTCTCCAAATTACTACCCCTTTCTTTCGGAAGCTACCCGACAGGCTTCAGTAGACCTTGTCCGTCCGTCACACCACACTTGATAGATATGCCCTGAATTCGTGAATTAGGTATCATGTCCGTAGTAAATAGTACATCTACCTGACTAGGCTATTGGTCTATGTCACCCTTTCCAAGTACTAACTTTGAGCCTTCCGTTCCATCGATCTAGGTTAAGTGTTGGGAGTTCACAAGTCAGCTACTAAATCACAAGCCTGGTTATCATCCACACACCCTCTTTGAGATATATTCAACCTGTAAGGCAAAGTTCCCATTGAAGGATGTTATCCTGCCAGCTTTATTGATAGATGATTGTTAAGAAAAATGCCGATCTACCCTTTTTCGCTTACCTTAGTTGTATCAAACCTCTAGTATGTGAGATAGAATATACTCCATATATCCGATGATCTTGCGTGATTGGCAAACGGCTTTCATCGTAGCTCCAGGGACTATAGTCGAGAACACGGGACATGGAACACAAAGCGTGAATGACTCTTAAATACTGCGAGGTCAAATGACGTATTGGTATACTCAACATTGAGCGCAATACCACAGTCATCACACCTTCCCGAGGTGAATACCCCAATATACAACGACATCCCGCAAATTAATTAAAATGCACACATGATAGTTATGTCATTCCCGCTGACCATGCACTCTCCTCTCGAGTCCGATGCCGAGTGCTTGTATTAACTCCGAGAAAGCTAGGCGGTTGTGCACGCGCGTGTGTATTCCGATAAAGGGATCTCTTTACAATATCGGGGCATATACGAAGCCTCTAAAAAGGGTATTTGGGCGTCTTAAACTAGGAATTTCTCTATATTAGAAACCCATTGAGCAAAACTCGCACCGAGGCAGTAGTGAAGCTATTCCAATTGTCCACCTTCCCCGAGGCACATAGAATCATGCTTTTTGCCCGCTCTTACCTCCCTTGAACATTCATTTGTCTTAGTAGTTAGCCTTTTCCCTTCAGGATCATATGTCCTTTCATGACACCCGATGTCCCAACCCTTATCCTGCGGTGTTCCAGACCCAGGATTTCCATACACAGGCAATAACAGAAATTCGTATCTGGGAGCAGTAGTTTCAACTTTAATGTTGTCGTGTTTGATTGGATCCTGTGAGGGGATGATGCTGTAGCCGTTCTAGCCGGACTGAGAGCAAGATCAAATGCGGGAAGAAGGTTAACCATCGAATAGGACGAAATAGAGTTGCACTGTCCAATTCACAAAAAACATGTGTTCAGTCGTAGGTGAGAAGTGACATTCAGAACTAGATAATTTGAGTTTTAAGATCTCCTGTCATTGCACGAGGGGTTGTAATTACTAAGGTCACCAGAGGTCTACTATTGACAGAGTGCTTTCTTCACCCCCCGGGGGTCGTAGTGTGATGGCCTAGAATCTGTATCGTGAGAGTGTAGCATAGACAATGAACTTTGATGAGATATATCTGTTCAAGATTATTCATCAAAATCGTCCTTAGCGAAGATCGAGCAGTATAACAAGGGCAGAGATACTGGGCTTGGAACTTAGAATTCAGATTATAATGAACAACTAGGGCTGCATGAGTCCTTGACTAACCAACTCCTTTTTGGCTGTTGGTGGCTTGACTCGACTAGGTCTCTGGGGTCTGTTTCAAGAAGCGAAGTCTGTATAACCTCACTTTCCAATATTGCCCAATATTGCCTGCATGTCTTGAAAGATCATGAACAGCCTGCAATGGTCCTCCCTACGGCCGAAGTGCAAGGCGAACTGCATATTCAGCTGGCACAGAGGTTGTACGTGTAACAAGCAGCTATCTAAGGAGTTGTGTCAAATCACTTTAAATGCTGTTTGAATTTCCACTTCTCATGTCTTTGAGATTGCAACTAACTCCTGTGAAATTATATGCGTATATATGAGTGCAGTGGCATATCATCGCTCTTATATGTATCGAGTTACCTTGAGAGTAGATCCGGCACTCCCGGACGAATCTTATGCTCCGAGTCACAACACTGTTCAACCGGTGAGATACCACCTATAGAAGTTGCATGGTCGTCATCTAGCTCGAGAACTCGAGAACTCGAACACTGACTGGGACCTTCCCATCTTCGACATATCGTATGTACTCCATGTCTTCCAGCTAGGTGAGTATCCCAGGCAGCCAGAGTTATAGTTGTGTAACAAATTCACTAAGCTGTCACCCGCAGTCCTTAAATCTACACGTCTTCCAGATTGAACAATGAACCAAGTCGATTATTCGACGTACACGACGTATGAACTAGCATGTTTGAACTCGTGTATCTGGCTTGTGAGTGGTGAGCGGATAGACAAAACGCGTATATATGAGCCTTGGGCAGAACTGAAGCTCGTAACTCATTTGGATATATCGATTCATTGCAAAAAAAGCCAATAGTAGATCGCATCTTGGCACTATACAGGAATAATCCTGCTTGCTGATGAACGCTGGTGGATTTCCTAGACAATCCTGTCAAAGTCTGCTAGGAACAAAAGCCTGTCCATGTAACGCTTACACTGAGAGTTTAACGAGCGAGCCATGACATGCGTAAATACGAATACCAAAGATGATCTGCTTTGTCCGTATCATAAAGTCAAGCGAATCGACTGCTTCCCGCTCTGCGTAGGTTATAGATGTATAGATTCTCATATATCTCAACATTGATGAGATTGTGATATGCAAGGGACGCGTGTAGGTCCTTCGTGAGTGGATGTGAGACTATTTTCTTCTAAGAGCTAGCTGACAACTAGATCAAAAGTCGAAGTTATCAATACTCGTTTGCACACGTGGGCTATTTATCTCCTATCACTTCTTACCTCTTGTGAGTGTCGTATCGGTATTGGGTTACGTCGCCTGTGCTAAAGTAAGATAGTCTGGTGAGTATGAGGATAGAATAGAGAGCGTATATTGGATTAGGTACTCGGATTCGCCATCTCTGTATATTTATCTGAAGCTCACATATAACAACAAATTAAGGTAAATTCGGACAGGAAATTTCATCATGTATTTGATGTATCTAAGTAGAGGCAATTCCTGGAAGATGTTGATCTATGTTAAGTCGTCTTGGGAGGTAACTGCACTTATGCCAGTCACAAATTCAAAGGAGATGTTCATTTTCCTGTTCATGACTGGTCATGAAGTTTCAATAGAAATTGCAATTATATCGATCAGGGATGAATATCAGGTTCTTTAGACCTCCTAAGGTATCTGATTTCGCAACTGACCCTACAGTACTTGGTGAAGAGCATGC
Organism: Xylaria bambusicola; assembly: GCF_022495145.1. Taxonomy (NCBI): domain Eukaryota; kingdom Fungi; phylum Ascomycota; class Sordariomycetes; order Xylariales; family Xylariaceae; genus Xylaria; species Xylaria bambusicola. The sequence goes on from NW_025953571.1 coordinate 306,237, forward strand.
TTCATCAAGTTCGGCACATAATCAGATATATGCATCAATAGGTATGACCTGGATACACCATAGCAGCATTTATTCTTGTTCTTATTTTTATTATCATTTTAAACAGATATTTCCGTGCTGTGTATGGGCATATGTTCATATCGAACGGTGGCTGGGGAGGGCACTGGCGTGCGGGGACAAGGGGCGCGGGCCCCCTCCGAGGAATTCTCGTTGGGGGCCTCAGCGCAGCCAATGGCAGACGCGGCAGCGAGGCCCAGCACTTGTCGAGGGCACCTAGGGCCTGCTGGGGTCTGCTGGGGCGCCTGGAACAGCTCACTGTCGGGCATTTTCGAGGCCTCGTTGGAGCCGGGACTTCGCGAGGTGTCATAAAGCTTAAAATGAGCCGCATTGTTCTTCTCCACACGGATTCTCATATAAAAGCCAACGACATCAGTTCGCCTCGGGCGTTGGGTGCTGGCTCTGCTCTGTTCTGCTGGCGGGTTCCGACCAACTCGCGCCGCTGCATCATGACACGCTCCCTTCAGCCGACCGAGGCCCCTCTCTCTCTGCCAGTGCCGGGCCCCCTCCCTCCCTCCTTTCCTACCTCGACTAGCCGTGTACCAAGCCTGAGCTGGGCCAATTACGGTCGAGAGAAAGCAGATACAGGCAGATACAGGCAGATGCTAGGTTGGAAGACTTGAGCAGCCGGGGGTTCGGGGGGGGTCGTCAAACTTTACGCACCATGTGAACGTCTGGAGATTCGCGCTGTGCTGTTTGCTCCTCCGAGCGTTATCTCTGTGCATGGCCAATTGAGCCATTCAGCACCCCACGTGCGGGACGTCTGGCCTGGCCCCGACTGGCGCTCAGCACCCAGGACCCAAGGACACTTGTCTCCTGGAAGTGACCAACACTTACTTACTTACTCGTGTGTGGTGTGTGTAGGAGGTCAGCGACCAGCGACTTACGGCAAACAGCCGCCTGCTGTCATCATCCTCTTCCCACCCACCCGTACCAGGCTCTTGTGCTCACCAATGCCATTCTAAGAAGGCCCTCGCGAGTACCACAGCACTCGCTTCGCTTTCTCTGCTAACACCGATGCCCAGGCCCCAGTCTTCTACCCAGTCTTCTGCCCAGTCCTGCTGCAGGCGCGCAGAGTCACCCAAAGTATGATTGTGCTTGCCTGTGGGGGTGGAATGCCCGGGAACTGCGTAGTTTGGCTACCTAGCTGAAACCTCGAAGCTTGCGGTACACCCACAAACCTTGGCACTCGTACAGTACTTACATCCACCACCGTGGCGGACCGGACAACATAATTTGTAAGTCTTGGCGACTCACAACCATGGGCAGGCACAATGGACGATCCCAGAAGGTTTTATCAAGTACCCTCCGGTGTTAGGTATGATGTCCCTTGTGGGGGTTGCCGTGGCCGTGGTGGCCCGTGTCTCTCCATCGCCCATCACGTACCAAGTGCCACAGAGTGAGTAGTATAAAGAGCTGCGTCCGTTCTAGTTTCCCCTTCAACTTTCTTTGATCCAACTCAAGTCACTCTCAACCTTTTCACAGACAAAGCCGAGGAAACCGCCCCTCTAGCACAAGGCTAGTCAGTCGTACTCCCGCTCACCAGTCATTCTATCTTAAACTGCAGCCATCGCAACCTTGTCACTCCCGCACACGCAATTAGTGACCATCATACCTACAACCTAAACACATACCTCTCTATCAAACAAAATGTCTTCCGTTCCGACTGTTAAGAGCGTCAACAAGGTCATTCCTCGACCTTCAACCTTCCTCTCTCTGGCTCCTGAGACCTCGGCCTCGTACCCTACTGCCCAGGACATCAAACCCGCCCTGCACCCGCGTCGCAGTTCTAGTGTGAGCAGCGCAGGCAGCGCACCAAGCCTTCGCGTCCTCAAGCTCGGCCCTGTCCACTACGGCGAGCACCCTGATGAGCACAAGGAAGACTTCCACGAGGTTGCCGTCGAGTAAACTCATCAGTCTTCGAGACAAATTGCGACCTTAGACTGCATGACTCCATCAATGCTATTGATTCATTTCCTCGCGTGCTTCACAACCAAATTGATCTTCACGCGGCACTTTCTACATTCGGCGCTTCCCCTTGCACAAAAAACAGAACCGCACAAAAAGGTGACGGAAATGGCAGGCGCGACACTTTACGAAGTTATCTGATTTGATTCATCTTTGATTGCAATGATTTTTCAACAACGGCGTTCACATGCTCTGCTAGAGGAAGGCACCACAGGACTATTGATGATAGCCTGGGGATTAAGAGAAAAGGCATAGGTTTTTTTTTTTTTTTTATCGTAGTGGCGTTTTTCCTATGGTGACTGGAACTGGGATAGGATTTTGGGATGGGCGCACGAGATAGACCGAAAACAATGATCAGACTAAGAACAATACCCTCAATGCAGAATAGTACTCAATTTACCCTGGAATTTTTTTTATTCCTTGCCATCTCGCTTCGTATCTGTTTCGTGCATGCGTCGACGTCTGCAAGATGGTTACATGGTCCTATGATCACGGGGCATGGCCGGGAACTTTGCCATTTCCTCCCTTACTATGTAGTTACACGTACAACGAAAGAGCCAACTTGGGTGTTAAGAGTTTGTCCCCCACACCGAGCTGTCTGGCTGAGAACTGATAGGTTCGCTGGTAAGGGTGTTTTTTTTATTTATTTACATCCCTGCAAATAAACGGACGAACTGTACAGCTGTGGTCCAGACGTACCCGCCGGTGATGCATCACATGATAGAAGTCTCAGGCTAGATGTGCCGCAGAAAGAACGAAGGGTCAGTTCGAGAAGAGGGGCGAAAGCCTTATCTGCCACTCAAGGTATCTATGTACCTAGGTACCTACCTATGTACATAATATTCCCTCTCCGCTACTCCTGCCCGCTCCTCCTCTCGTAAGTAAGTACCTAACTCCGCCCGGTGAGTGGGCCGCACAAAGGATGGGAATTGCGTAGTTTCGCCCTACGGATACGTCAATTGAGCTATTATTAATATTTCCCATATTTTGTGAAATGAATGGGCAGTGAAACGCGTAGGTAGATCATTGTCGAAGGCGAAAGAACCTCAAGCAATCCAGCTATTACCATAGGTACATAGACATACGTACCAGTACTTACATGCTTAGGGAAGCCCTCGAGTACCAGATCCATTCCTCGTCACAAATCCCCCTTCCACTGATGCGCGTGCGTACGTTGCACTGCGGCGGGGAAAGGAGACAGGGGAGTCTTGGCGAAGCGACTACCAGAGACTTGGCTTTTCCTTGGCAGACGGGGATCCCCTTGAGCGCATCCAGAGGCATCCTTGCTCTGTTCGAGCAAACTGGGAAATGTGTACAGAGTTTACTTCCATACACTGCCTAGAGTAGTTAGTTTCTACATGTAGGTATCTACCATAGTAGTACTCTAGTACTAGATAGTGTTGTTAGTATCTTGATCATCATACTTACAGCGTTAGTGTCGAGATAATGTTTTCCCCAGAAGTATGCAATAGGTAGCGAGGAACTTATCCACTCACATCCTCCGCGTAGAATGACCACATCAGGCAATAGAGTGGGTTGAAGACAAAATGTTTCTATTGCCTTTTCAGCGTTCGAGAGGTCCACGCATTCTATCTCTACTTACGCATACCTACTTACATACCTGGCAAGTATGGGCGTGCAGGGGTTAGTTTTGCGCGGTTTGGTTGTCCGCTGCATGTGCCAATGTACTCTGTATGCGAGAAGCAGGGCAAATAGCGCTGGGGGACGGGATAGATCGATAGAAAATGGATTGATAATACTTCCCCTAAGAAATGTAAATGACAAGGCGGGAAAAGAGAGAGAGGAAGAGAGAACCCGCTTGGTTTCCTGGCTGGAGGTATTCATTCACCTACTGTTTTCTTTGCCTGCCGGCTAGTATGTGTATGCCCTTGTTTCTTTTAATTATTATAGAGGGTTGCATATCCCCTCCATGTGTCCGTTACGTACACTGCCACAGGTGATAGAAAGTCGATTCAATCAATGTCCGGATTTTCAAGGCTGTTGCTAGAGGCTTGGTATGTGTTCACTACCGTCATGGCCGAGATAATGGCAGATCTTTAGGCAATGTTACATGCCAAGGTGCACATGTGTCTGTTCTGTAAGTACCCAGCGTATTCCTACCTAGTATTATGTAGGCGTTTGCGTATACGCAGATGAACATACGCGAGAGGCTTATCTATCGCACAGACAACTCGATCAGATCAGGGTTTGTGTGAGAAGTGCCAATCCCAGTCTCACCAAACGCTGGAGCGAACGACATGCGTCATCAGGCTCCAGCATCCAGGTTCGACTGCTACGGAGTGAAGGAAGCCCGAGGAAGCCCTACCGCAAATGTAGCTGGTGGTGATACGCTACCTATAATTAGTAGGTAGGTACAGTACATGAGTGGCCTGTAGGCTACAGCAGTAGCCGACACTACCAACCTAATCTACCTACCATTCATCTTGCAGCAAATGCGATCGGTAAGCTTGGGACTTCTGCTTTAGCTGGAAATGGGTAAAAAAAAACGAAAAAAACACTTTAGCATATGATCAACTAAGAATTGAAGAGTGAAGTATGCGATATATCTCCGAAGTTGGAACAGGCTAAAAAAAGTAGTGTGTGATGTACTTGTGCTAAGTAGGTACCAGTGTAAGTAAATACCTGTCCCTACGTCTACGTGGTCAATTTTGTTTTAATTCTTTTCCTAAACGGACGAGATGCACTACAATACCAAGAAAATACCAAGACGCCGCGCCTCGGGACTTGAGGATTAATCTCGGAAGTCCTGGCTGGAGGCTTGCCGCAAGGGGCCGGATTTACAACACTTGACATGAGATCTGCGGCCGTCCCTGCTGCTCTTTTCCCTCTTTCTCTTACTTAACTGATAACTGTGTACCCAGACGGACGGTGGCAATATGTGCATAATCACTCACTATTATTGGCTTCAGTGTTTCTGCCCGTAGATCAGCGCGAAGACGGAAACAACTATCGCGGGCATTTCGTGTACCCGATGAGATCGTTTACACAATGCACGCACACACCATCTTACTTAAAGGGTAGCAGAAGGGTAGGTAGCAAATAGAAACTCGAGATAAAAAGGGCAATAAGGATCAAGAACTACGTCATCCTGTCGAGCATCTCAAACACTACATAAGTAGTACTGTTAGACTGATATGCTAACTATGTCTGTTTTAGCACCGTGGATGGTGAGGCGAGGAAGGGGAATCCCTCCAAGTCTTGATGATCAATACACCGGCGAGATGTACAATACACTACATAGGACCCTGACAACACTGGCTTATCCACACAAGGACAAGGCGCTCCGGGCCGCGGCATATTCGACTCTTGGCTTGGCTATATATCTGAACAGAATATTATACACCTTGCGTCGCTTATGTGCTTTTTGCCGACTTGGTACCTACTTGGCGTGTATTCCTCGAAAGTAGTACCCGTTTGCGAAACTGGAAGGGTAAAGAGAGTCTATCAAGGCTTCCTAAGATATCTATACGTGATGCAATGAAGTGTGGGAAAAAGGGAAGGATATGGTTGGTATCCCCATGGGTGCCCAGGTATGTCAGACGAGAGAGCCTGCACGCTGAGTATACATTGCTACAGTTCTGCACCACGTTGTGCTCATATCAAATCCGTATACCGGTATACTCCGTACAAAGTATTATCAAGTAGGCTGACTGAGATTCTCCCCGCAAAGTGCTATACTTGCCACACACCACTTAAGTACATAGCAGTAGGTAACGCATCCATGTCCATGCCAGGAGCGGCAGAGCAGGGGATCGCAGTTTCGCAAGGCGAGGCAGATAGCGCACGTCCTATCTATTACATCATAACTCCCTATGAATAATGAAAGGTGTTCAGGTATTTGTCTATCACTCTGCCCAACTGCTCATCATCCCTTTCAGAAAAAGGCCATTGGCTCATGGCGATGGAACTATGTGTCGTGCAACTACAACCCGTCGAACGAATGCTGAGAGCTGTAATAATGTCATAGTTCAGCAATGACGATATGCAGCCTAGTTGTATTGGATGAGATAAATTGACCGCCGCAACCACTACAATACTTAGGTAGGCAACAAGCCGTAACACAAGGACTTGAAAGAGCAGTGATCGAACCGACAAGGGCATTTATTTTTGCCAGGGTTCAGCCTTTTCTTATCCGACAGCGTGGGATCTCCGATGATCCCAGCATGCGCCAAGCTGTCTGCGTTTCGCTCACTGACACAACGCACCGCCCCCAGTCTGGAAGCTGACATTCATTCCTTCCTGGCGGCTAGCTTTGCTGAAAGCCTGGTCTCGCCCCTTCTCTCCTATTCTTCTCTTCCTCTTTTGATCGGTTCAAAAGGTACAGATCGAAGAGGGAACTACATAGAGGGTGTTGTTGTACAGCACGTTACGCCCTGGCTAGCCAAGACCCTGGATTTTGTACGTGGGATATATTATGACGCAAGGTAAGTAGGCAGGTATCTTCGATGCAAACGCGGACATACATGTATAGGGTCCGTACAGGGCATTAATAAGCACCTTGATGGTTAGGCTACTACTGTAGGTAGGTATCAAGCCTCGGTAATCTTCCCAATGTGTGTGAACAGATTGTCTTCGGTGAAGGTGATCAGCCTCGCCTTTAGTCGTCTCTGCCTGCCTTATCTCCGTCTATGTACTGTAATATCTAGTACAACGTCAGGAACCCCAGAATTGCGTTATTTTCCACCCCCCTGGAGGCACCATCAGCACATTATCTGATCGCGTCTTACATGTGTATTCGTTCACCAACAAGCAAACCATTTGGCAGGTAGCTGTGTGGCGAACACACGAGGAACTAGGTATCTTACTAGGTAGTTAGGAGCAGGATGCTGGACTGTGGTGGCGGAACCCATGCTTGTCACATCGTTTATATGCGATATGCATGCACGTAGACACACAGACTTCAACCGGGGGAAAATGACTTGCACATGTCTGGATAGAAACAACAAGGAGTATGCCGTACCGGTAGCAAACCTACCTATACGACGGTACGTTATAGATCACTATCCCCGGGATAAAGAAATGCCTCAAAGGCGGGAGGGTTTTCTGACGGGTCATGCAGGCATGTCTTTCCTGTGCCTGTAATACCGCAGTGTCGTGTTATGTCGAGAGGTCGGTTGTAGCACTGAAATGCATGCAGCATCATGCATACCTACGGCATACCAAGTTCCATTCAATCCCCGTCCGTGGGTTTCGAGAAGGTTGCATGCGCTGCTGTTATTCTGCCTGCCTGTCTGCTTACCATCACAGAGTAGCACCAATAACAAGTTGAGTATTGTACCGAGGTTCTGCGAGGTCATGTCAAATGTTATGTTCCCGAGTAACTTTGCCCCCCTTCCCAACCCTTCCCCATGTTTTCTGTGTACACCCTTTTGTTTTCTCTGTGTGATAATTCATGTAGCAATAAGCCGTCTCTATGCGTATCTAAGCCTACCAACCGTCCTCGATGAAACGAGATCCTTGCCACTGTTTGTCTGCCCATGTCGCGCAAACGCTATCACGTTGTGTAGCAAGCATGGCCCTGTCATTCTTTTTTCTGGCTGAAAAAGGTTCATGGAAAGCAAGTTGAGACGAAGAGCGCTCGCTTCGGGACTACTCGAGGCCCGAGAGAGATCCCTCTCGGAGTCCGATCCGAATCAGCGCCCATTACACGGCTGGTGCTGAGCTGAGCAGAGCAGCCCAGAACGCCAGAAGGAAATGATCTTCTAAATCCTTCTCTCCGCAAGACATAAGCCTCACCCCCGATGCTTCCTGAGACTCAACGTCATTGTTTACAGTGATGGTGACACAAGTGTTTGGTTTTCTGGATCGCGGACAAACTCGTGACTCAACTGTAAGATATTGACGGAGATCATCTGAACCCGTAGTAATTCTTGTACTAGGTAGGCAATACATTGCACTGTCACTGATGCAGGTATTTCGATCTTAATGAGTGATGTTACAAAATTTGCTTCTGAAACTCACTTCATGTTTAGGATACGCTCCCCGGTGACTTTCGCGGAGACCCGTAATCATAATCATATCTATCAACTCGCACAGTCACTGATCAATATGCACCACGCCTCTTTTTAGACAGCTTATGCCGGGTACACATCCGCCTGCAAGCCAAAACGTCTAGGTAGTGTACACCGCCTGGGCTTGCTGAATACCTACTCAAAGATGCCAAGCTCATAAGAAGGCAGGTCACCTACATCTTCCCATGTAGGTCATCCACAGCCGGTGCATGCATAGGCAGTAGTGAGATGCGGAGATTGCTTATTTTCTGAGTCTTTTCGTGAGAAGTGCGTCAAATGTATTTCCGGCTCATTCGCTCTTGCCGTCTCTGCTCTTCTTGATGACCATCTGTTGAGGCGGGATATCCATCTCATCTTAGCCAACAGTGGTAGCAACGTCACTTCACTAATTCAGAGAGCCAAGAGGCTCACCACCAGCCGGATGAGCACCACATGGCCTTGGCAGCTGCTTATTACGCGTAAGAGCTTCAGTAAGGCCTGTGGGTGTAACGTGGTGAGGATTCGAGAACCAAGCTTTAACCAGTAGATGCCAATATTCGGCAGAAGAAAAGCAGGCCCGTCAACGCGTGGACGGGTACTGCCGAAGAGTAAGCGGCTGGGCGAGGCTGGGCACTTCTGGGCAAATGCAATCACCCTCCAGAACGTCGCAAGCTCCCAGTTTCTTTGTACGGGTTTGCTAAACTGGTGAGTATTGGAGCATTGAAGAAGTGTACCTTGGCGACATTTTCTTGGCCGACGATCTCGGCGAAATACAGTCTCGGCGTGTCTCGAGTTTATTCGTCCCCAAAGGAAGACATGGGATTATGACATTGACGAAAAGCGCTATGATACAGCCAGCGTTGAAATCCGTTGTGGCCGGTCTGATATTGATACGCATGATTAGCAACGCACATGTGATCCGTGCTTTGGTTCCAAATTGATATCTTGGTTCGGTGGCCATTCATCCACATCTCTCACAACAAATCACTCTTGCTAGAGACCTGCAGCGTGCCTACGCATGTTGCGGTCGAAATGTGTTTTAGCTGTTGAATCTTCAGGAGTCCACGTCCTTGATTTTCAGAATTCTTTCACCTGCCCTGAAATTTTCTATCATTGCCTGCCAGTCAAGTTGGATCCAGTCTGGATGACCGCGAATTGTGGCAAGGCCATGGTCATCCACCGTTTCCGAGGTCTTTTCTTTGGTTGACGCTTCTAAGTTCTCATGAAAACGGCAAAAGATGCTCCAGTGGACTTTCCAAACGCACAGTTCGACATGCTGTAGATCTGGGTCAGCTAACAAATCCAGGAGCGCCTGAAAAGGGACTGTCGTCATTATGTTGATATTGGGACCGGATATTCTGGCATGTTGTGAACTTGGTGGCCCAAGGCATATCTTTAAGCTGCGCAAGCTACCAGATAAGATCACTACGGCACAGTCAGCTATAGCCACCTTCGCCGGTATTTTCAGGTGATCCAAATCACTGAGAGTGTTGAGGGCATGCTACGAGCTAGAGGGTAGTTTGTCCCCTCTTAACCCTGATTGGGAAACGATAATAGCCCCGGCATCACACTTACTATCGGAAATAGCAGGTGCTAGTACATTCTCGAACTCGCCACCAACTCGAGTCAAATACAAAGAAAGAGTCTGAACTCTTCGTCTAGCATCCCGCCCCTGTGGACTCAAAAAACCACCGGCTTTCGTGAGGTGTCCCGGCAATCGGTGGCTTTGGCCATTGAGTATGAAACGATTCCTTGAATAGAATATAGCAGACGCTTCTTGATACATCTGTACATTGACGAGAAAGATGTACAAGAATGTTACCCTATCAGTGGCCGTGAGGCCGAACAGGGTGCAGTTATAGAGGACGATGCCGTATCGTGAAATCAGCAGATAAGACAAGATATTGGTCCGCAGCTCTGCTGGTAGGTCAAAGAAACGAAAGTAAGAAGCTGAAGGCATTTCGGTGCTGCCTTAATAAATCTATAAGGAAGAGAACAGTAACGTGCGAGAGTGGTGATGAGAAGGATGCTGATTAGGTGTAGAATGATGCATCAACGACCTTGGATGAGGGTAAGGTCGATGATACCAGACATCAATGGTCTATTCATGAGATAATGGAATTAGAAGATATATTGAATGAAAACCAAAGGACCCTAGACTGAGCATGTGTGAAACTCTCATCGATCTTCAGGGCTGGCCTCGTGTATCAGCTCTCCTCGATTCACCATGACGTGGTGCTATACCCAGTAAATTAGGGGGTTAAGTTGGGCAGATAGATAGAAGCTTGACATAGAACGACGGTAGGTTATCGCACTTTCAATTCCGGGAGAAATCCATCATCTTCTCCAGGCCAGAGTTTAATGCCTGTATATAGGTCGGTACCGTGATACCTAATGTCTGCTTCCAAGTTTACCATTTCACATAGAGAATGGACGGATGAGGCGGACTTGGCCTGACGGGATCACCTGGTTAGTTCCAAGGTTGTACATACTAGGCATACCATAACATGTATTTGCTAGAGCGGTATACTCGTCTATGCAATTAAAAGGATGGCGATAACGCTGCAGGTGAGGTCCTTTGTACTAACTGTACCTATGTAAGGTACGATCGCCCCTTATCAGAAACCCGATAAGTCCAGCACATGTGAAGACCTACTGCGAGGTGAGGTGTGGATGGAATGGGAAGCGGAGCCCAGAGCTGGAGCTCTTGGAGCATCAAATATCGTCAACACGCGTTTTGCGCCAACAACAGGCTCTATATATCGACATACGTAGCGAGTATTCCAACATTGGCCCTTGTATCTTGCGCGCATCGCTGGTCTAGCTAGCCATTGACCGAGTATACGTAGTGAAATGCGCCAACAACAGTCAACATGCAGTGCTACGCGGAGTTGACGCCTCCCACCGCCGTCACGCATTCTCTGAGCTTGCACTTTATCTCGGCCCAAAGCAACAATCTCGTTGTTGCCAAGTATTCTCTCATCCAGATCTTTACGACCAAGTCGGTGTCGGCCGAGCTAGATAATGCCCAGAACTCCCAGCTACAGTCATCCACTACCGATCAGCCCTACGACACGCGTATCAACGATGACGATGGACTCGAAGCCTCTTTCCTTGGTGCCGATTCAGCCCTCATTCGGTCCGATCGCTCACATTATACCAAGCTTGTCCTCGTCGCAGAGTTTGCGCTCGCTGGAACAGTGACCGGGCTTGCGAGAGTCAAGTACCCGCCTTCGTTGTCTGGAGGGGATGCTCTCCTGGTTGCGTTCAAGGATGCTAAAGTAAGCTTGATCGAATGGGACCCTGTGAAGCATGCAATGCGAACAATCTCGGTACACTACTATGAACAAGAGGATTTACAAAGTGCCCCCTGGGCTATGCCGTTGAGTTTCTATGTCAACTTTCTTATTGCAGATCCGGGAAGCAGGTGTGCTGCCCTGAAGTTTGGGCTGCGTAACCTTGCGATTATTCAATTCAGATCACACGAGGAGGATGTAGATATGCAGGATTGGGACGAGGAACTTGATGGCCCTCGCCCGGTCAAAGAGCCGTCTACCACGCTCGGAAGTGGTACTAGCAACAAACAAGAGACATCGTTTGCAACTTCATTTGTCTTACGCCTGCCCAATCTTGATCCCAGTCTCATCCATCCTGTGCATATTGCCTTTCTACATGAGTATAGAGAGCCTACATTTGGAATCCTCTCTTCAACCGCCGCACCGTCATTGGTGCTTAAAAGAAAAGACTCATTGTCATATAAGGTCTTCACCCTCGACCTGGAGCAAAGGGCGTCGACCACAATACTTTCTGTAAATGGGCTTCCACAAGATCTATCCCGCGTGCTTGCGCTCCCTGCGCCGGTCGGTGGTGCTTTGTTGATCGGAGCAAATGAATTGATTCATATTGACCAGTCTGGGAAAACCCACGGCGTTGGGGTGAACTCTTTCTCAAAGCTGGCCACGTCATTTAGCTTAGTTGATCAGTCCGAGCTTGAGCTCAAATTAGAAGGCTGTCAGATTGAGGTCGTATCTGCCGAAAATGGAGAACTCTTGATGGTGCTCAATGACGGGCGTTTAGCGCTTATCACTTTTAGGATTGATGGCCGTACAGTATCGGGATTGAGCGTTCAAATGGTTGGGCCGGATTCTGGCGGAAACATCGTTCCAACACGTGTATCAACTCTCAGCAAGCTTGGCCGAAGTGCATTATTCGTTGGAAGCAAGGAATCCGATTCTCTAGTTGTTGGTTGGACACGAAAACAAAGCCAATCGGAAAAGCGAAGGCGTCGGGTCCATGATACTTCTCTTGATCTCGACATGGATGATGAAGACCTAGAGGATATGGAAGATGATGATGATTTGTATGGAGAAGAGTCCGCGCCGGCGAAACAAGCCTCAGATGTCATCGATGGCCAAGGGGGACGATCCGGCGAACTTGTGTTTCGTATACATGATTCCCTTGTCAGCATCGCCCCGATTCGTGACTTCGCCCTTGGTCCAACATCTGGATCCAAAGGTGAAGAACAATCGACCCAAGAGGGCGTAACGAGTGACCTTAGCCTTGTTTGCGCCACGGGAAAGGGGTACGCCGGCTCGATTTCCATAATAAACAAAGCTATTCAACCTAGAGTTATTGGACGGTTCGAATTCCCAGAGGCCAGGGGGTTCTGGACAGTTGCTGCACAAAAGCCCATACCCAAATCATTACAGGGCGACAGGGGTACTAACACCTTAGGAGCCGACTATGACGCCTCAGCGCAGTATGATAAATTTATGATCGTCTCAAAGGTGGATCTGGACGGATATGAAACATCGGATATCTATGCTTTAACGGGGGCCGGATTTGAAGCTTTAACAGGCACTGAATTTGACCCAGCGGCTGGTTTCACGATCGAGGCCGGTACTATGGGCCAGCATATGAGGATAATTCAAGTTCTAAAGACTGCCGTTCACTGCTACGATGGAGGTACGAAAAGAGTCCCGAATTTCCACAAAGATACTAACGCACCGCGGTAGATTTCGGGCTTAGCCAGATATTACCTATGCTAGACGAAGAAACCGGGGCAGAACCAAGAATCGACTACGCTAGTATAGCCGACCCTTATATGCTGCTTGTTAGAGACGACGCAAGCGTGCTTATTGCGAAAATGGACAATGACCTAGAATTAGAGGAGCTCGAGAAGCACGACACCTCATTAGCTTCTAAAAAATGGATAACAGGGTGTCTTTACGAAGACAAGTATGGTGTTTTCTTAAAGACTTCAAGTGATAAAGGCACAAACTCGGGAGAGAACATAGTGATGTTCTTGTTAAGCAAGACCGGCGCCCTTCATGTACGTCAACCGTTGGAAGTCTACGGAAATGTGCTAACACCAGTGTAAAAGATATACTCTCTCCCTGATCTCACGGCACCTATATATATTGCTGAAGGATTGTCATACTTGCCTCCAATTCTTTCTGCAGACTATGCAGCGAGGCGTGGCACATCCCGGGAGAGTCTCAAGGAGATTCTGGTTGCTGATCTGGGTGACAACACATCTTCTTATCCCTACCTCGTCGTAAGTTCCCTGGGCGGCCGCATATCATTGCATCTACTCACATAATCTAGACTCGAAACAATCAAAATGATGTGGCTATATATGAACCGTTTCGAAGCATTTCCGAACCTACCACAGGGCTTTCTCAGGTGTTACATTTTCTGAAGCTACCAAATTCCACCATAGCAAACAACCCGGAAACGGTTACAGAGGACGACGTTGAAGGGCAAAGGACGTACCCAATGCGTCAATCCGGCAACATAGCTGGGTACAAGACCATTTTTCTGCCTGGCGACTCCCCACACTTCATTCTCAAATCTTCCAAGACGCTACCAAAAGTCATCGGGCTTCAAGGATGCGCTGTACGCGGCATGAGCTCGTTTCATACGGAAGGCTGTGAGCGAGGGTTCATCTATGCGGATTCTCGTGGTATCGCACGAGTCTGTCAACTCTCAGCAAGCAACACGACTTATGCTGCAATCGGTATGCCTCTGCGGAAACTTCCCTTAAACATTGACACACATGTCATTGCCGTTCATAGCCCTTCAGGAACGTTCGTCGTTGGTTGCGGGACCAAGGTCCCTTTTGAGTTGCCTAAAGATGACGACTACCATAAGGAATGGCAGCTGGAGAAGGATCTTCGTCTGAAGCCCATGGTCACACATGGGCTCATCAAACTTATTAACCCTTTAACATGGACAGAAATCGACACAGTTGAGATGGAGCCATTTGAAAGAGTCATGTGCGTTGAAGCGCTTCACCTAGAGGTCTCGGAGTCAACAAACGAGCGGAAATATCTCATCGTTGTTGGAACTGCTATTTCTCGCGGAGAGGACTTACCAATTAAGGGCCGAGTTCTTGTATATGATGTGGTGGCCGTTATCCCCCAGCCTGGCCGGCCGGAGACGGACAAAAAACTAAAGCTCATCGCAAGAGAAGACATTCCACGCGGCGCGGTAACAGCACTCTCCGAAATCGGTACGCAAGGACTCATGCTTGTTGCACAAGGTCAGAAGTGTATGGTACGAGGCCTCAAAGAGGATGGTTCTCTGCTGCCGGTTGCGTTTATGGATATGACCTGCTATGTAACGGCAGTTCGGGAGTTAAAGAGTACTGGATTTTGCCTCATGGCTGATGCCATCCAAGGTGTCTGGTTCACCGGCTATACAGAGGAGCCTTATCGGATGACACTCTATGGAAAGAGTGCAACCAGATTCGAGGTGCTTACTGTCGATTTCCTCCCTGATAAGGATGACCTTTTCATCGTGGCTTGCGATGCAGATGGCGGTATTCATATACTAGAATACAACCCGGAACGTGAGTTGATTTTTAAATTTTGTTTGCTCAAACATTCTTGGGCGCCTAGCTAACCATCAGCAGATCCCAAATCGCTCCAAGGTCACCTGCTGCTACATCGTACTTCTTTCTCCACTGGCGGCAATATACCAACTCGCAGCAGGCAACTACCACGGACATTACCGGCTACGTCGGACTATTTCCTTCAGAATCAGTCGGACGGAGACTCGTCAGCGAGACACTTGCATAGTGCATCAACAATCCTATTTAGCTCGCCAAGCGGCGTCCTTGCCACACTCTCGCCGATATCTGAGCCACAGTATCGCCGGCTCTCTCTCCTATGTGGACAGCTCATCTCTTCATTGCCGCAACATGCGGCCCTCAACCCCAAAGCCTACCGTGCTCCTTTGACGACCGGCACTATGGGACGGTCCCCGCCAGGTGTCGACGCGAACGTGGGACGAAGCATTATTGACGGTGCACTTCTCGCACGATGGAACGAGCTGGGCGCCGGCCGCAAAGCCGAGATTGCGGGACGCGTCGGGTTCGCTGGCGTAGATGAGGCTCGGGAAGTGCTCAGGGAAGTGTTGGGGACGAGTGGGCTGGGGTACATCTAATAATTTCCTGCGCGCGTATAAAGTAGATCAGTACTGGCCTTGTGGCAGGGATCCCGAATTCAGGAATGGAAGTTCGTGCCAGTCTTGTCTTGTAGTCGGCCGTTGGAAAAGGGGAAGAGCCAAGGAGTTAGGAGCGGTGGGTTTCTCCTCGCCATGTATCATTAACTTGTTGAAAAGTATGAGGATAACCTTCATTAGAACAGTGATTACGAATTTTTCTTTACTTTCACTTGTTTTAAAATCCGAATGTGAATGTGGATTAGCCCTGCCTTAAACTACCCGGGACTCTGAAAGCTACATCTCAATCTCCGCTTAAAAAAGAAGAACCGTAACGCCAGTGATAAACATAAACGCTTTAAACATATTACCAGTATTCCCTTTCACCATTGCGCATTTGAAACCCTGTTTAATCAGTCCTTCATTTTCCTGCCTGTCTTGAGATCTCGTTCAATCGTGTACGCGGGCTCGCCTTTTCCTTTCAGGTCGCTGGGGTGGTATTGCTATATGTCGATAATTAGTTACGTAATTCTTACTACCCCGATGACATATCTGTTCTCGTCTTTTTTTACTTTAATTACTTACGACGTGCTCATACCGCTTATACGCACCGCCCGCGGCGTCAGGCTCGCGCATGATATCAGCGCCCTCCTCGTAATCCATCACATTCCCTTCGTAATCAACGGCGCCCGGAGGGATGATGGCCGTGCCCTGGAGCGGGACATGCTTCGTCACGCTGTCGACGACGTTGACGGCCGGCGTGGCTTTCAAGGCCTCCCTGTTGCCTTCTTTCACGGCCGCGAGGGGCGCGTACCGCGCGTCTTGGTTGCGCGAGGCTAGCGTTGCGTCGTAGGGCCCGTCGTGGTGGTAGATGCCGCCTGGCACGACGTTGTCTAGGGAGTCGATTTGGTCGGGGCGCGGCTGGTTCGCTTTGCGCAGGTGAGGGGAGCGGTTGGCGAGTTTGGTCTCGCGCTTTATTTGCTCTAGGGGACGGGGGAGGGACATTTTTGGTTTTGTGGGATTTGTGTAGTTACTGATTGATATGGTGTTGGAAGATGAGGGGTTTGGTTTTGGTTTTGGTGAGAATTGGGATGCTGGTGATTTGTTTGAAGTTAATTAAATAGGTAGGTGAGAACCTGTGGTCAAGGGCTGTCTATGGGTGTTATATTTTATTGTGAGCTCGTGTGGATACAATTGATCAGATGAACTGTTTTCTCAGGCACGACAAGACAGGGGAGACGGAGACGAGAAAGAAGGTAGCAGAAGGTAGCATCGGGATCATATACAAAGACCCTAATAGCTTGGAAACCTGTCTACGTAGGAGATGCTCCGATCATCGTCACCCGATTCGCTGCTTTGTCGCACACAGCTTCGCGTCGGGACTCCATATGTAGGTATCTACCAGAATCTACCTACAGTAAGTAGGTACCTATATCATGTTATCATACCCTATCCACCCATCCCGGGCATCGGCTGTGTCTGGTCTTGTAAGTAGTGTAAAAGCCAATCCGTCATCATCATAGCTGAGCTGGAACTGGACGCTAGGGTATGATGTAATTGTCGAGGTCGGGAATGCGCGTCAAGTGGCTTGCGCCGAGAACGGTTGACCCACAGGCGGCTCTGCCCTGCCCAGTGACGCAACATTGATGCAGGGATCAACATCTCATCTCTTTGATAACCCCCAACCTCTGCCCAGAGCTCTGCCCTACTGTACCTATGGTAGTAATTATCATCAAGTAGTAT
The DNA here is from genome assembly GCF_022495145.1 of Xylaria bambusicola. Classification (NCBI taxonomy): domain Eukaryota; kingdom Fungi; phylum Ascomycota; class Sordariomycetes; order Xylariales; family Xylariaceae; genus Xylaria; species Xylaria bambusicola. The sequence continues at coordinate 323,462 of NW_025953571.1, forward strand.
GAGAGCTGTCGTAAGCCATCAAGGTATTGAATTGTACTATTACGGCTGATACTGGAGCAAGGTGTGGGGGTGGCCATGTAAGTACCTATGCTGTGCCGTGGATTCCGCAAGCAGGATCACTTTCTTTCAGGTACTCACAAGATTATTACTCGTGTTCGCTTCTTCACAGTACAAGCTGTTTGAAAAATTATTGTTCAATTTGACTATTAAGAACTAGAAGTTTAGCTGAGCGGTTGGGCTGTTGTCATTCACGTAGAAATCCTACGCGATACGTGCACAATTTGGTTGACAGCTGGTCGAGGTTGCTGCAGCTGATGCTTATATAATCAAATAGCGGACCTCGAGTTCTTCAAGAATACCTCTTGAATACTCCATATGCAGACTGTCTTTGAAAAGAAGCGGTATGCTCCAGCTCACCATTGGAGCGCATACATAAAGCAAAGTATGGCCCACGTTGCAACCGCGGAATACAATGATACTTGCCCGACCCCTGGCGGTCGTTGAACACGCAGCAAACTACTGCAGGTCGAATAACTGCCAGGCACCAACAACTATTAGAATACTTATGTGAACTCCGCTTCTACCATACTTGGCTGGCCTGGCCATGATCGCATTGGCCTTCCAAATAAGTGATGTCGCTGTTCCGCAGACACAATGCCTCCAATCTGCTTTCGGTGTTAAACTGCGACTCGCACTCGCTTGCATTCACTGACCGACTAGGTAACAGGCTGCCATCGACAATCACCAGGGGGTGCCTTCTTCCCCTCTTTCCTGTTAAGTCGGCCAAGATTGTTTACTTTATTCTATGTCTAAGCTGATTTATTGGATTTTGTGTGTTTTTAGACGACTTCATTTGCCCAAGTTTGAAAGTTGATGTTTACAATACTTGTTGAAAATAATATCAATAGCTATGGGAACCATACCGCCTGTCAGTCGCCATGAGCATGAAAAATCAGCAGGAAATAGTTACGAGGTAGACCTTGAAATTCAACATGTAACAGAATTCTACCTCATCGCAGTTGCTCTGTGACTCAAATAATTTCTCTAGGCTGCCATTGACCGTGGGACGTCACTCGATGGGACACAGAGTATTCTGGGGGTCTCAGCGACCCTCAACTCAATGATGCAAAAAATGAAGAGAACAAAACTACGATATGAAACGCTCCCAGTAACCAATCTTGACGAGAATATCGTAGGTTGGGATAGTCAAGAGGACCCCGCGATGCCCTTGAATTTCTCGTCGCGGGATAAATGGACGTGGGTGGGCTTGCTGTCTGTCATAACGCTGCTAACCCCCTTTGCCTCTCGGAGATATATGGGCGCAAGCCCGTCTTAACCGCCGCCAACGTCTTCTTCTGTCTTTGGCAGATCGGATGCGTCTTAGCCCCTAATATCGAAACCCTCATTGTCTCTCGTTTCTTCAGTGGTGTTGGTGGAGCTGGATGCTTGGTGAGTGCAGTTACTAATTATGTGTACAAAACGGTGTACTAATCTCACTTCAGACGCTCGGCGGTGTCATTGTTGGCGATCTTTTTCGCCCAGATCAGCGAGGTTTTGCGATAGGTGTATGGAACATTGGGCCCTTACTCGGTTAGTCTTTCGATTTCTCACGAAATCGAGCTGCTATGTGCTACCCAACGTCCCTAGCTAACCACTCTAAGGTCCAACTGTTGGGCCTGTGATCGGGGGTTTCTTAACCAAGTTCCCAGGATGGCGATATGACTTTTGGATTGTGTTTGCCGCTTCCTCACTAGTTACGATTCTGATCCAAATGATAACAAGAGAAACCAATCATAAAGTCTTAATACAGAGAAAGACAGTGCTGCTTAGAGCAGAGCTTGGACAAGCTAGCCTCAAGAGCTGCTATGATAACTCGAATGGCCAAGGTACAAGCAGAATCATACTTACTGGCTTAATAAGGCCATTGAAAATGCTTGTTCTGTCTCCCATAGTGTTGCTTCTCTCGTTATATATTGCTTTCGTCTTCGGAACCGTCTACCTCCTTTACACGACAATCCCGGCTGTGTTTGAGAAAACATATGGATTCAACGTCGATCTAACAGGGCTCGTGTATCTCTCTCTTGGCTTGGGTAATATCTTGGGATGGTTAGTCTGCACCTTCCTCCAGACAGAACCATTATCCGTCTAGCCCAGGCCAACGATGGTCACTTCGAGCCCGAAATGCGCCTTATGATCAGTATATACTTCGGCATCTTCCTTCCGGTGACCCTGTTCTGGTACGGTTGGAGTGCCGCTAACAAGAATCATTGGGCATCCACGCTGCTCTCTCTGACCCCGTACGGTTTTGGCATTATGGGACTCTTCTTGCCTATCACTACGTATCTCGTCGATAGGTACCCGATGTATTCGGCGTCAGCGAGTGCCGCGAACATCATCCTCAGAAGTACAGTAGGAGCCCTGCTTCCTTTGGCAGGGCCGCCGTTATATGACACTCTTGGTCTCGGATGGGATAATTCATTGCTCGGGTTTATCTGTATTGCCATGATTCCATTGCCCATCATTTTCTACAAGTTTGAGGGCCGACTACGTAAAGCAGAGCGCTTGAGGCTTTGAGTTCATGATCCTACGGAAAGCCAATCAATTTTATGTTCCGTAATGGGATTCCCATTATGGGAATGTGTTTATGCTATTCTCAATGGACCAACTTCGAAGTCTCGAAGCCAGACATGAAGACTTCACCGGTTTGAGAGCCGAAAAATATTGGCTTATCCAGCTTGACGTATCAATGCAATTCTAGAAAATCATACACAAGCTTGGCACGAACTCCTAATAAGATCAGTGATACGTAGTAGGTAAATTAATATAGAAGAAAGTGCTCTTTAAAGTGTGACGGCCTGCAGCTCAGCTAGTCCCCGCAACCCATCCCTAATTAGCGTCCACCTAAGCCCACAATGCATGGACTACTGTACAGGGGAGATCACCTACAACTCCGCGCAATACATCTGGCCAAAAGGGATATGTCCAGATGAATTTCTGACAACTGATATCTCTACCTACATATAAATACATTCACTATGCCACAGACCCGAGTCAGCGGCACATGGATAGAGATAGAATCTAGAAATGGGACTTGTAGATTATTCGGACTCAGACGAGTCAGAAGAAGCTCCTAGTAGCCCTCGCGTGAAGAGACAAAAAACGTCATCAGATGACGGTGCATCTCGAAACACAGCAAACGACGTGCTTCCACCTCTTCCATCCGCCTTTCACGATTTATACGCATCCACCGTGCGCGTCAGCGCAAACGATGACCCGACGCTGCACCAGGGTCGGAAGCGCGTGAATCCTCACAAGGTCGGGCATTGGCCCAGTCACTTGTACATCGAGTGTGAGTTTTCTCTCATCCATCTCACAAGCTCTGCTTCTCACTGTATACATTTCCATTTTCATGTATACGGGTCTGAACACATAGAGAGCATCTTGGTACACGACACTCTTCATGATAGTAAAACGAGGCTTTCAGAGATGTAAACTGACGAAGGACAGGGCACCCAACATCAACAGAGCGGGCGACTCTCACCACCCTCCTTTCCACCCTCCAATGCAATCTCAATGCCGCCTCACCCTCACCCTCACCCCATCACACCTCTATAACAACCTTCCTCACCTCTGACCTCGGCGCTCCTCAACCCCTACACATAAGCCTCTCACGCCCGATCGTGCTAAGCACGTCGCAAAAAGACGCTTTCCTATCCTCTCTCGAATCGCGCATCCGCACAAGCGGGATCGCGCCCTTCGAGCTCTCACCATTAGGTCTCCAATGGCACCGTACAGAAGAGTCATCGCGGTCGTTTCTCGTCCTGCGGGTTGGCAGCCGCTCGTCACATCATTCCCATCCCGCCAACAAGCCCCACAATCTCAGCAAGCCCGAGAAACAAATAGATGAGAAGAGTGTTACTAATAAGAATGACAACGATGACACTCAAAATACGAACCCCCCCAGCCCTCCTAGGACCACCCCTCCCAAATCTTCAAACCCTCAACTCTCATCCCTTCTCAGCCACACCAACGCCATCGCAACAGCCTTCGACCAGCCGCCTCTATACGCTTGGGCCAAACCCTCTGATAACGACAGCGGCAGCAACCAAGAGGATACGCTGGACGGCGCCTTCCACATCTCCATAGCATGGTCCTTCGCCTTGCCGAGCGCCGACCTGCGGCGTCTCACAGAAGAGGTGTTGAACACGGCCTACACCATCTCTACTACCGATGCTGACGTCCACGCGCCGGAATGTGCAAAAACGATGGGAGACGCAGTGCGAGCCATGCGCGTTCGTGTCGAGGGCATCAAGGCCAAGATCGGGAATATCGTGACGCATATCCCGTTGAGGAATCGGAGGGATGACGGTGGGAGTCGTGGATTGTTTGGCATGTAAGCCTTCTTAAGCATTACAGGGCGTAACATTTACTGGATTTTAGAGACTTGCAGAATCGCCCACTGGGGCTGTAACGTTTCTGATTCACGCATGAATAAAACCTAAACATCATTCCATGTACGAATTCTGCCAGGGGGCAAAGCTAGCCAGCCGATGCTATATAATTGTAACTGGCTAAGAGGTAGTTTATACTGCATTGAAATATAAACAAGTGTAATAGGCACAAATAAGAAGAATATTTGAAGAAGACAAAACACCATTTTCCATGCCCCCTTCCGGAACGCCTATTAAAACTCCATCGTTATGGTTTGTAGCGATTTCGAAAGACCCAACATAGCTCTCTAAATATTGAGTTCCATATGGAACCAACAGGCGAGCAAACAAAAAAAAGTTCGCTAGTAGTCTTTCTTTATATATCCTGTTTCCAAACAATGCAATCAAAATCCCACAAGAATTTATAACTCACGATCTCTTCGTTCTTTTTATGAATAGTAAACATAACGTGCGCCTATATCTATGCAAGCAAAAGGGCAAAAAAAAGTAGTGGAATAAATGGAGTAGAGAAGCAAAAGAGAAATAAAGATGGAAACTCTATAGCTCATCGAAGCTTGGACGTTCTAGATGCCAAGTTCGCGGCGTCACCGGAAGTCCAATGTAGAACTCCCAGAAACGGTTGAGTTCGAAGAGCATGATCTTGAGGCTAGAACATCGAATTTTGCATTAGTTGAAAAACCATGGGAGTTAGGATTGATGATGAGGAAATGGCAAACTTACAGTAGTTTGGGGAACCCAAGCCATAACTTTACGACTATTTTGGTGGCCTTCATGACCGCCTTCAACTCTTGCCAAAAGTGCTCTTTCGCATTTCCTGTTTCCTTTCCAGTTGATATATCCGCTTCGTCAAAGTCATCAATATCAAAATCAGACTCGGGATCCAACACGAGTTCTTCATTAGCCGTACTGGGTTCTGACTTGATAGGTTCAGGGTTCGTCTGTGGCTCTGGTGAGTGTTTGACGGCATGTGGTTTCTTTGCGCGATCTGGGATCGGTGTTACTTCTATCGGTTCCCCGGCCTTCGCAGCCTGGGCCATTGCTCGAAATTGGTGGTGCGCTCTTACTGAGCTGCTGAGTCGCGAGTATGTGTTGAATAGAGCGACCAGCTCTGTTCGCTTGAGTTCGGGAACCTCACCGCTATCGTTGTCTGTTTCAAAAAGAACTTTCAACGCCGTGCCGTAGCCCGAAGTTTGCAATTTACCCCAAAGCCGGCACTTGTCGCAGCCGACACAGTCCATTATGCGGCTCACGTTTCGGAAGCGATTTCGGAAATCTTCTTTCAGAGAAGGGCCTTCACCATTCTTGAACATCAGACTTTCGTCGAATATCTGGGGAACAGATGACGCTGCCTCCGTGACTTCAAGAACCTTGGCTTTCGTGGCAGCATCTTGATCCGGCTCGCCCATACAAAATGTATAACCTTGCAGATAAGGGCCCAGCTTCGCCACGGCCCGAGTGAGTAGGGCGTAGTTGAAGTATAGGTTCGAGATGCGTTCAGGATGAGTAAGCAACCTATCGGTGTAACACTTCAGGTTTGGCTGCCATTCGCCTGTGGTTTGGTTGAGAAAGTCCCAGCAAAGGTGAGTGCTGATGCTGGAATGCATGCCGGATATAACACGGTAGAAAACGCGCTTTTCAAGGCATTCGTCCTCGTTCTCCAGGCCAGTCTGTGCAAAAGATGTACTAGGGTCTTGGTGTTGCTCAATAATCTGTTGTCGTTCTGCCGATTGAAGAACGTTGCGAAAATCTTGGGCGGCTGGGCCCTGGAGTAGCGAGGACATGCCCAAGGAGGCCGACTGCGGGAATGATGACTTTTGGAAACAGTTCTCCCTGTATATCGCATCCCATACCATCTTGGCGCCCTGGCCAGCGAAGCCAGTGAATCGCTCCGGGTTGAGGACCAAGCTCACGTAGTCGCCCTTAGAGCTCGTGGTCTCGTCCTCCGGCACGCAATAATCTCGCTCGTCACACTCGTCGTCATACTCCACTATGCAACTTTCGCCAACATTTTCTCCCAACAATCCTTGTAAAGGTCGCCGTGGCTTCTCCTTCTGTACCTTCTTTCCTGGATGTTTTGCGGATGGGCCCTGTAGCTTTCCTAACTCGCTCGCCCTCCATATTTTGGGTATGTCTTCCTCATTGTCTATCGTGTTGACGGCGCATGCGATATTGCCACACATGCCATTTTCGTCGTTCCAGAACGGACATATCTTGTTAAATAGGTTCAATCGGTAATATGAGAAGAAGTCGGACTCTCTGGTGAGCTCGTCGACGACGGGTTTCACCTTTTCGTTGAGGCTTTCGAGGGTCTGGTAGGAAACGCAAGCGTCGCTCACAATGGACTCGGGTGAGAACTGGTAAATGGCATGGTTAAACAGGTGGCCGTGGAGACGCGACGGCGCAATGGTCGCCACAATGGTCGGCGTGATGGCAAGGAGAAAGAGGAATGGAGAAATTATAGAGAGCAGCGGGAACAACATACTGCACAAGAGTCATCTTGCTCTCCTTGGGTGGTAGTCTTGCAGAGCGCAGGTGAAGCCCAGAGCGCAAATACAGTCAGGAAGAAGAGCTTCCCAGCAGACGGCATGACGGTGCGTGGACGGGGTCGCAGCACTTATGGACACTTTACTCAACCGACAACCGACAACCGACTATACTATCGAGACTCGGCGTGTCGTTGTAGCAAGCACGGGCGACAAGGAGAGCAAAGGTAGTATGGGTCGCGACCAATGTTACGTTCCTGCTGCATTCGGCAAATGCAGAGCTGCAGACGAGACGGGAGAGGGGCGGCACGGTCGACAATTGTCCCAGGTATGTGCTAGGACAAGTGCCTAGGTAGCAAGGAGAAGGTGGGTGAAGTGTCCGGTTTATGGGAATTTGGATTTAGCCAGATTTTGGATGTGCTAAGAACTTAGCAGACGGGAATGGACCATGTGGAAGCACCGAATGGCCAGAGTGTGATGATGTATTACGCCGTACAGTAGGTAGGTAGGATCGAGGATTGCCACTTTGTTAATTTTGATTCGCGTAGATGCGAGCGGGTACTGTACTTCAAGCTAGGTAACTTTAAACTCGGCGCATTGATTTGCCAATGTCGATACGATGCGCAGAGGTTAACAACAACACCACTTGAGTCGAGCGTTGAACCAGAGATGCGGGACAACGAAGCATATACAATACTATCTACAATACTATATAGCTACGAAGTATGTAAGTAGCCTACTCTGGGTTTCCGTCTTACCTGCTTACACAAGACAGGGTCTGGTGTACAAGATTTATAATGTAAATCTACCAACACTGCTTATTTCCTTCCATGTGGCGCTGGCTATTTCGGAAAGAATCAGAAACAAATTACTTACCTACTTACAACGTGTTCTTTTCAAAGCCTCCGCCAATTTACATTAATAATGGGGGGGAGGCACATACTATGTACTATGTAACTATTTGGGACACACTAAAACTCCAACTACCTACCAGAGTACATGCAGTCGGTTTTATAGGAATCGAACAATCCAACGTCATACGAGGCGAATACTAGCAAGGTGGTTCGACACTAGCACGAGCCAGAGCTGCTTGTGGCTGGTCTCGGCAACGGTAAGACGGGACGTTGACAAGTTGGACGGATCCAGTCCAGGACCAGCTGGGCTGATCATCAGGCAAGTTGATCAAGTAGTCAGTCTACCTACCTACTTAAGACCCTTCTCCGTACTTACATGTGCCTAGGTATCTTTTCAAAGACCCTTTCCACTTGACTGCTTCTCAATAGCATGGTTCGCTCACTCGCACACCCGGCAGGCTTTTGACTGCACAACGGCACCCGGCGTCGAGCACACCTGTTGCAATTCCAGCAAGCAGGGCATGCTGTTGTTCCCCGGTCTGCTGCTGCTGGTCGTGTGACTTGCAACACCTGGAATTGTTCCCATAGGACATGCCACGCCTTAGGAGCAGTAGGTACATATTTAGTTGCATATGTCCCGTCAAGCATGTGGGATTGGTCAATTGCAAGACGTCTCATACCCTTCCTGATTGGCGCTGGCGCTGACGCTGGCGTTTTGTTTCCTAGGCCGCCGTTGCGTACCAACTTACCGAATTCCATGCCTTTGTTCCAGTAGACATCCCTTTCGTCTTGCGCAAGTTGTTTGGTCGCAGCAGATTAGAAAACACTATGAATCACATGATCACATACCTTCACAAGAGAACTGGCCGTCGAGAATACTTATGTACGATCATGCATTATTCATTTTCATTCATTTCCCGCCCTTGGGGCGTTATTTATATATACCACTATAAAGTAGGCCAAAAGGCTATTAACCGAGTTCGGCAGGCATGCGGAGAGCGCTGATGAGCTACAGTGCACTGTCATCTCTGGCCAATCCTTACTCCTCCGCCTTATCGTGTAGCGTGAATCTCTAAACAAGGCCAGGCAAGCTTGGTAACGCCCGTACACTGTACCCAGATTCATATGATGCCAAGTTCCATTAGTCCTGTGACGTATAACTCGTCAATGACGACTGATGCGTTGGCGACAAGAAACCAAACAGCCAAAACCCCCACTCGCGCCGAGATCGGTCAGAGCTTTCGAGTCGGTCAAGACTCATGCGGGACATATCAGTCGATGAGTTGAAAAGTGCCGTCATCATTAGTCGTCCAAAAAGAAATAAACCCATATCAATATCAAATGCGACAGCGCTATGCAGTAGAGGGTAGATAGAAGTATTCGAAGAAGGCGTCACGGAAGCCGTTGCCTCGCAAGTGTGTCGTTGCACAAGCCGTTACGACGGCTGGAAGTTAAGCGGGCGCCTTGACGTGTTGTATTAGCTATCATGAGCGCGGAGATGGATGGATTCACTACAACACTCACTTAAAAAGAAGGATATGTGGCTCGGGCTCGTGTACTTCATAATGCTCCCAACCCAGGCTCTGTGTGCCACCCCGTCAGTTTAGGTCCGTCTTATCCCCTGGGCAAGCTGTTACAAGAGTTCGACCTACCTGAGTAATACCCATTGCGCGCCACTCGTCCTCCCATAGCAACTTTAGAGTACCCTTGGATGTGTCGTGATATTCCTTCGGAATCGCCTTGAGCATGGCCTTGGGAAGCTGCACGTGTCGGTACTCGTATTCGTCATCTGAATAGCTACACGCGCAAGTTAGCAACGGGACGGCCATTGAGAAGCTGCAGGGAGTCGGCGAGCTTACCGAGCCGAGTAATGGATATTCTCAATGAACTCCTTGAGTCGCGCCTGCTCACTATCCTTTAGCGGCCGGGGCTCTGTGTTGCGACGGGTCATGTCGACGTCCAGCGGCATGGCGGTTGATTGAATTATCGACGGTATGGGACCAGTAAATTATAACTGATGTTGGTTGCACCCCTAGAAGGATCTGGAAGAGCGAAGCCCGCGTACTATGGAGCTGACTTATGAGGGGGAGGGGAGTGATGACGCGAAGACGACAAGCTACTCAAGGTGCACAAGATCAGAGATGGATGGGTTGAAGCGCGTTTGTTTGTGTCAGCTTAGAGGCAGGTCTGTCTCGTGTTGTTTGGGTAGAAAGCGCGCGTTGAGAAGAAGAAGCCTGGAAACGTTATAGACCGCTGAAGGTGGGAAAGGCGTCCAGGGCAACAATCTTCCTAGGTTGTCTATCGAAAAAGCTGGAGGGTGCTAGCACGCAGGCGATCACGATAGTACGATTATTGGAGGGGAAAAGTCAACAAAGCTATGCTTATAAGCGGTCTCATTCTCTTGTCAGGTATATCATCCCCTCCTGCAGGTTTATCGATTAGACAATGCAAGCGCATGGGCGGGCAGAGGCGGGCGGCTGCGCAAGCCCCTTGTTGAGGTCCCGGCTTTGTCATTGCACAAGCCACATTGTGGCTCGCCCACCCGCGCACCGAAAGGTCGCCCTCAGGTCGCCCTCAAGTCCCGTCTTTCTGCTTGCTCGCTCGTCTTGGCATGTTGGTCCCATCTCGAATGCAGGACCACGTTGAGCTTATTGACTGAATCCGGCTCGGGCGTATCAATCCCCCTTCGATACTATCCACTAGCTGAATCCTTACCTACGTATGCTTAGACGACGAGCGAATTCTCCACGTTCTCGGTGGATGAAAACCCTGAGCTCTGTGATTGCCAGCTGAAGTCAAGGGCCGTTGCCTTTAGTCTTGAATTGAGCCCATTCCCAGAGCCCTGCAACGCTACTGCTTTCTGACCCCCCTCCCCAACCGACCGCGTCGAGCTTTCGCGCTACCTGCGCCTCGCTCAACTCCAAGTTGCAGCACCCAGCAATGGAGAGCAAGCGCAAAGTGAGCGGCGCCAACGGTCTGGAGACCACCGCCGATACCGATCGTGCTGCGAAACGTCGCAAATTAATAGAGGTGAGCCATAATCATTTCTTGTTTGTTTTGCCTTCCATCGACACTTCCGATGCGCTGCGACCGATGCGACAGCGCGCCATGTCTTGCGACAAAAGCTTCTTCCTCGAGTGCGACCGGCCACGTTTTCGAGCTTCTCCGACTTGCGCGTGGGTTGAGGAAAATTCGCAGCAGCGGCAGGACTACTCACAGTAGCCGACTGGTAAAATGCGCAACCCAATGCCCTCATGGTGCCAAACAATGTACCTCAGACAAAAAAAACCTACCTGACCCTTTCACCTTGCACTTCGTTCGAGCACTTGAATCTATCGCCCAATCTCCGCATGCTCCTGACCCTTTCAACTTCAACCATTTACATGGTTTCCCCTTTAACTAATCCGTCACATCGTTCAGGAATATGGCGACTTGGCAAATGGCGAGACGAGCGAATCCACGACTGCTTATGGCTTAAGCATCCTCGAGTCCATCAGAGCTACCACAGACAAAAAGTATGTATACGAGCTTCGATATCTCCACCAAGATCGATATTTATATATCATTGCTCCCCAGACCACTCTGGTCAATCTTGGATAGTACCGAAAAAGTCTTAATGAACTATTATTAATGGTCTTTTGTTTCATAGCGGTCGCGCAGTGTCTCCCTATTTTGAAACTCTTCCTTCACGATCAGAAAACCCACAGTACTACAAGAAGATACGGCTGCCTTTGTCACTTGAGATAATTGAGCGCAAACTCAAAGACAAACAATACGCTACCCTATCTTCTCTCGAGAGTGACTTCAAACGCCTCGTCTCCAATGCAAAGGAGACGAATGATCGGAGCTCCACCATTTTTGGCGACGCAGAACGTGTACGCAAAGCTGTCAGCAACCTGATGGTCAAACATAATCCTGCATATAAAGCTGGCAATTACCAAGCAGTACCTACACCACTTCCGCCTACCCCTGAACCAGAGGATGCCGATGATCAGGAAGAGCTTGATGATGAAGTAGATGGCGAAACCACTGCGCAGGCTATCGCTGAGGATGTAGAGCCTCCACAGAAAGCTGGTGCTGATGACGCCGAAGCCGAGGAAGAGGGAGGAGAGGGGGAACGAGAACGAGATGAGAATGAGGAGGCAGATGATGACGGTGATGAAGGACAAGAGGATGAAGAGGAAGAGGAGGGGGAAAACGATGAGGATTCTCAGCCAAGACGTCGACGAGGATCATCATGGAGGAAAGCTGATCCCAGACCTTCTCGAGATTCAGCAACACCAGGGCGGAAAGCCATTCAGCGTACTGGAAAAGCAGACCACTATTATGAAAACATATCGTTTAGCCAACTCAACTTCCAGCAGGCTCAGGAAAAACTTATTGAAGAATTGATTCGTAAGAAGGAGGATCCGTAAGTATTCTTCATACGTCAATACTAGAGGTACACGGGCATTGACTAATGGAGCACAGCGATGACTATCCATACTTCGAGCCGTTCATTTACCTCCCCCCACGTACTTTGAGAGATTATTATGAAGTTATCGCCGAACCCTTATCACTCAAAGCGTTGCAAAAACAGGTTCGGGGCCAACACGGTCGATTGGAAGCAACGTGGGTTAGCGATTTCAAAAGCTGGGCCGCTTTCGAAGACCAGGCAAGCCTGATATGGAAGAATGCGTATCACTACAATGAAGACGGCAGTGAAATCTTTGCAATGGCACAGGAACTCGAAGTCAGTCTCAAAATCCCAGTTCCATGAATGATATATGCTAACTATACTAGGAAACGTTTCATGAGTTTCTTAAAGAAGCCAAAGAGAACGTGCCAGAACCACCTCAGCCTAAAATCAAATTAAAGGTGCCGCAGGCTTCAGAGACTCCAGGGCACCCCAAGAAAATTACCATCCACGTGGGTGGTAAAAATAGTGCGGCAGGATCTCCTGCTCCGCCGACAGGGCTGTCTGGAGATAGTGAGGCAACACGGAATGAGACTCCTGTCAACAAAAATCCATTTGGTGGTGCAAGTTCAACTGGGACATCAGTCAATCTGAGTCAGTTAGACAAGGCACGGAGTATGTCCGCGTCCGTAGGCCCACCCAGCCCGAGCGTAATGGGCGTGACAAAGACGGAGGATAACGTGCAAGCAACACCCGTCCCTCGGCCACAGGTTACAACCACGACATTCCAGCATTTTGTCCCGGTGGTGACGAATGTTCCCGTTCCAACAACTAATGGTCTTACTGCACAATACCAGCAGCCTCCGCCTCCACCACCGCCTCCTAAGCGAAGTGCTACTGATATCCTAGAAGCACAGAAGTATCGGCCGCATCCGATTAGTAAGTTCTTTTGTCTCCCATTTACAATCCTTTCATTAACCGCGTACGTAGGTGAAGGGGAGGCTCTCATGCCGAGATTGGTCATTACAACCCATCCTTCGGCTCAAGTTGAGAACAAGCTTGTAGCCACCCTCCATGCTAGTATGACCGAATACCAGCAGGATATTGTTATTAACATGCCAGTGAGCCACTTTCGATTGCAGTTTAAGCCACTGGTTGCGTCGTTCTTAGAAACAGAGCAACGTGAATGGAAGCTCAACGTGATGCACGACACAGCACGGCTGTTTCCCTCGTCGGCATCATATGAAAGGAGAGGGGAACCAGTTTTTGACGTTACGTTACGGTACGGAATCAACCGTCTTGAGGTGACACTTATTGCAGCGCTCCCGAAGGGGGAGAAAGCACCCAATGGTTTAAATATGGAGATGGAGAGGTTTGTTCTACACATGAATCTCCTCAGGCACTGATACCTCGCGAATTGCGCGTGAAAATATCTAGGGGAGAATTTGTTGAGCAGTATATTGCCTCCCACCCCTCCCAAAAGAAAAATGTCGACACCGTGTTTTCATCTCTTCGCAGAGCATGGAGCCCTGAGTCTCGCTACTAGACGTTCAACCAAAAGCCATCAGCGTTCGAGGTTGAGTTTAACTCGGGCTATATCAGCTCAATATTCACCGCTTCAGAGTATTAGATGTAACCAACGAGTCTAACCTAGATGACTCTCATTTCACCGGCTGCTACAATCGTCAGCAAACCGCTTCTGTAACCTCATAGCTGATTTCAAATAGTCGTCGACTTTGCACTATTAGGAAAGTTTCCTTGCTGGATCTGGAGTTCGGGGCGGTACATATGGTTACAGCGAAATGCGCGGGAGAGTCATTCTCATCGGCCAATGTGTGCTTGCTTTTTTGGCTGCCTTTTGTACAAGTATTATACCTCCTTGGGACACGTGCTGGCGAGGGCTAGATACGCGACAACTGAAAATATAAAGCATTTCCTGGCCATCAGGAGTATTCTATTGTTACTTACTTACATGGCACATGTCCATCATGTATGATGATCTATCAATGAAGCAATAGAGTATAGATCCGATGTGATGCATGTGCTGGGAAGACTATTCTCGAGGGCAAAAATCGAGGAGTCGCGGTTTATAGTTTTGCCGCATACCTTGGTCGCAGTGCCATCATATCATCCCGGCCTCTGCTAGAAAGGTCAAGAAGCCGAGTCCTGGTCAAAGGCATTTCACGAAGTTGATGAGGGGGAGATGATGCATACTTTGATCACTATTGATGCTATGAGGATTATTTAGAAAGGGTTGTAGTGGGTTTTTGCCAGAGAAATCAGGCCGCTTGGGATTGAGAATTTCGTACCTAATGTTTCGCCCTTAGCCTACTGTACTTAGGTACTCCTACTCCTACTACTAGAAATACATGCAAGAATGCAAATAGCAGGAGGTATCTCATCTTGCTTGCCAGTTCTTGATTTCGAGTCATGGAAATTAAAGCATTGATGTGTCTAGTTATTACGGGTCCCCTATAAGTCTGGAGGGGGGCCATATCTAAGTAACAATCTTTATTAAGACAAAGACCCGGGGACATACGTAAATACCTAGCGGAACAGGACTGAGACATATTCTAAAAACCATAAATTGACATGTAAGTATATACTCATATGAGCACGTCTCTCAACTTGTAGCCTGGTTGTCTTATATATTCATTCCCACAAGGTAACATAACATGACAGGTTATTGGGGCTTAATGTGCCTCAACAAATCGTAAATGAGAAAAACATGAGTCAGCTGTAACACTTGTCGACGAGGCATGATTCGGCAGAGAGACGCTCTGGCCAAATCCGGGCTCGTCGAGATCGAATTCTCAAAATGTGTGCTTAAGCGCCTACCTACGCCTACATACTTAGCAACGTAGTGGAGAGATGAATGGAGGCCACTACTTAAGTCTGAATGTACTGTACCTGGGCTAGTCAGCTTCAAGTGGAACATGAGAATAAATTCGAAGGGGAACCAACCTTCTGAATCAGGCCCGAAACAATATGCTACCTCGCGCAGACAAGGCTTGTGAGAAGCAAGTAATTGATGATGCCCATATTGTTTTGTTTCATTTTTTTTTTCCCATGTACTACTAGGCACACTACATTGTCTTCAAAATGCTGCATTTGGGTCCAACATGCCCCCCTACCCCTACAACAACAAAACAATTTGTTCACCGGGGCCGCAGCCGAATCAGGCTGACTACGAGCACGGTAGGTACATAGTAGAGGTCGTTGAACCATGATCTTTTTTTTTTTTTCTCGCTCCCGCTAGTGGTGGCGTCCTGCGAGAAATGCTTCGCACTAGAGGACCCTGATACCAGGCTCGCCAGGCTTCTTCTGCGAGACTGCTACCAAGGCCCCAACACCCGCAGTTATCGTGTCTTATCGTGTCTTATCGTGTCTTATCGAATGGTCGGCGCGGCCGCCCGCAGGCCGGAGGTGGGGTTTTTGATTCACCGCTCACCGCTTGGGGAGGGGCAGAATTTTTTTTCAGGCTGTCCCCTCCACAAAGCACAAAGTCGTAAAGTGGGCGCCATTTGCACAAATAATAAGTTGGCCGCAGCGCTCCTGTCCCTTGACAAAAACTTCCTGTCTTTCGGCATTCCTCTCTCCCACCTCTCACATCCCCCAAACTCCACGCAAAGATGGCCGAAGAAGTCTACGACGGTGCCGTTGGCATCGATTTGGGTACGTTCACCTCACCCTTCACTCGCGACCCTCGCGACCCCGCGCCCGGTTCTTGATCCCGTTCTCGATACCGTTCTCGATACCATTCTCGATAACTACTATCTATCATCATGAACATCCCATAGACTGACTGATGCGGCTATCAGGTACCACCTACTCTTGCGTTGCCATCTACGAGGGAAACAATGTCGAGATCATTGCCAACGAGCAGGGTAGCTTCACCACCCCTTCGTTCGTCTCCTTCAACGAGAAGGAGCGTCTGATTGGTGAGGCCGCCAAGAACCAGGCTGCCATGAACCCCCGCAACACCGTCTTCGATGTCAAGTAGGTCAACCACCATTCTTTCTATCTAGATTTCTATCTAGATTGGACGCGATGCCTCAAACCACCCACCCATTGTTCCAGGAACCGCTTTCTAACATGGTTTCCATCACAGGCGTTTGATTGGCCGACCTTTCAGCGACCCCGTTGTCAAGAAGGATATTGAGTCGTGGCCCTTCAAGGTCGTCGAGCAGGGCAGCTCCGGCAACCCTGTCGTCGAGGTCGAGTACCTCGGCGAGACCAAGACCTTCTCCCCTCAGGAGATCTCCGCCATGGTTCTCACCAAGGTAAGCCAGCCATATCCAATGCAACATCTCGAGTTTCCGGACTATTGCTGACACACCCTGTCTTATAGATGAAGGAGATTGCCGAGACCAAGCTCGGAAAGAAGGTGGAGAAGGCCGTCATCACCGTCCCCGCCTACTTCAACGACAACCAGCGTCAAGCCACCAAGGATGCCGGTGCCATCTCTGGTCTTAATGTTCTACGTATCATCAACGAGCCTACCGCTGCCGCTATTGCTTACGGTCTCGGCTCAAACAAGTCGAACAAGGAGCGCAATGTCCTGATCTACGATCTTGGCGGTGGTACTTTCGATGTGTCCCTCCTTAACATCCAAGGTGGTGTCTTCACCGTCAAGGCTACTGCTGGTGACACCCACCTTGGTGGTCAGGATTTCGATACCAACCTCCTCGATCACTGCAAGAAGGAGTTCCAGAGGAAGACGAAGAAAGACATCTCTTCCGACCCTCGTGCTCTTCGTAGACTCCGAACCGCCTGCGAACGTGCCAAGAGAACCCTCTCCAACGGTGCCCAGACCACCATTGAGATTGACTCGCTCTTCGATGGTGACGACTTCTTCCTCCAGATCACCCGTGCCCGTTTCGAGGACCTCAACGCCAAGGCCTTCGCCGGTACCTTGGAGCCTGTTGCCCAGGTCCTCAAGGACTCTGGTGTTGAGAAGAGCGCCGTCGACGAGATCGTCCTTGTTGGTGGCTCAACCCGTATTCCCAAGATCCAGAAGCTGCTGAGCGACTACTTCGACGGAAAGAAGCTGGAGAAGAGCATCAACCCCGACGAGGCCGTTGCCTACGGTGCTGCCGTCCAGGCTGGTATCCTCTCCGGAAAGGCCACTTCCGCTGATACCTCCGACCTCCTTCTGCTGGACGTCGTTCCCCTATCTCTTGGTGTTGCCATGGAGGGTAACATCTTCGCTCCTGTCGTCACCCGTGGTCAGACCGTCCCTACCATCAAGAAGCGAACATTCACCACTGTTGCCGACAACCAACAGACCGTCCAGTTCCCCGTCTACCAGGGTGAGCGTGTCAACTGCGAGGACAACACCTCTCTGGGTGAATTCACCCTTGCTCCTATTCCTCCCATGCGGGCCGGTGAGGCTGTTCTCGAGGTCGTCTTCGAAGTCGATGTCAACGGTATCCTCAAGGTCACTGCTACCGAGAAGACCTCCGGCCGCAGTGCCAACATCACCATCGCCAACTCGGTCGGCAAGCTCTCATCTTCTGAGATTGAGAACATGATCAGTGACGCCGAGAAGTTCAAGAGCAACGATGAAGCTTTCAGCAAGCGGTTCGAGGCCAAGCAGCAATTAGAATCCTACATCAGCCGTGTCGAGGAGATTATCTCCGACCCGACTCTCTCCCTCAAGCTCAAGCGTGGCCAGAAGGAGAAGATCGAGGAGACTCTCAGCGATGCTATGGGTCAACTTGAGATTGAGGAGTCAAGCGCTGATGACCTCAAGAAGAAGGAGTTGGCTCTTAAGAGACTTGTGACCAAGGCCATGTCGTCACGATAAGCACGTTAATGATTTTTCCGGTTTTCATCATTGGGACATAAACGGGCGCTGATTAAATTGCGCAAGGGCGGGCGTCACACATACGAAGCGTATATAAACGCGAACGAGGGACGCGTCGACGGCATGAGGTTTGAATTCGGTATGCCTTGATATGTTTAGGGGTAAAGATAAAAGTCTTCTGGGATGATTCACGCCTTTCTTCTACGCACTTATAACGCCCTCTACCATCTCTCTTTACCTCTCACGCGACCAATCTTTTGATTCTCAGCGTACCTTGCATGTAGACTAGGAAGACTGGGAATGAGGAGGGGAAGCACATTCAGCGATATATGAAATATGTTCTTAAAATATCTGATCCAAGTCCCTTCTCCTGTGCTGTTGATGAAACCTCGTATTTGTATCCTCAAATACTATTGAAAACTCTGCTCAGGAGGTTAGCCTTCCGACAAGTTATTTAGTCGTGAGAAGGTAGGTTGTAGATTCCGATGTAGCCGGTTACTCATGAGAGCCTAATATACGCACGCACAGTTGGGCATGCAGTTCGCCTACGGCTACGGGCGTAATATAGTTCATTCCATGACCTTGAAGAGACATGCAGCCAATACTGAAAGCGATGTTATACAAACTTCGCGTCATGAATCAGATCAATGAGACCCAGCAGTTAGAACTAGCTTTCCAATTGTAGGCATATACTTAACTAAGTCAACTATTAAGACCAAGAAGAAATTGGTTGGCGAAGGACTTTCGCCAAGAATAATCAAACCATCGATTCAATACCGCACTGACCTATCCTCCAGACCAGAAAGTTGACGTGACAACAAGGGAAGAGGTCCAGGCATAGAAATAAAGCCATTCACAATATAATAATAACCTATTAGAGCTGTAATAGATCACTTGAAGTTGGAAGGCTGTGTTGGTTGTTTGTTAGACGGGGCACGATCTACGTATGCATGGCTTATTTTCGGCGTGTGGGTGTTTCTTGTTTTCTTGTCTGCTGTTCGGTCGTCTTCACTGCGAGCTTCGGTATTTTCTATAGCAACTGTTTATTTGGGCTAATTGAGAACGATCTTGATAATGATACTACAGCGAAGCGTGATCGACTGGTTCTTACGGTGAGCTCTGTGGTAATAGTTCGTCTCCTCACATCTTCTTTTCTCGCTCAATCGGCTCATCTGGCTAGTATATCGATCTCCCGCTGAAGAATAACTTGGATTCTGAGCAAGCAAGGTTTGAAGATGAAATCTTTACATGTCTGAATTGGCTGAGGGGCTTTTGCTGGTATATTGTATTGTGCATCGTCTGAGATGGTTGGTTCAGTGGAAGTATGTTTGAACCAAAAGTAGCACGTTCTTCCTCTCATAATTTCTCCCTTTTCTCATGAAAAACACTTTGGATTTGATTATATGCTGGCTTGTCGAATTTACATATCCTTATCTCAATGCCTATACTTCTTGATTTTCGCCTCCATCTGAATGCTAGCGATGTAAATATGATTACGACTAGGAATTCACCGTACAATTTATATTTTCGAGATCTATGTATTCAAAAGACTCACTTATAAGTACAGCATGAGACAAGAAATTCATGAGGCGCAACGATGAACATTGTCTCGGCCTAAGATGTACTGAGTACAGTAATGGCACAGCCAAGAGATGACGTCACCATAACACGATGAACGCAACACCACAGCACCAAAATATCAACACGATAATAGCACCACTGGACTAGGCCCACCACCATAACGCAGTCCATATAAAAAGCGGGGGAGCATAACGCCCAGCGAGCACCTAGTCAAGAACGTACGGACTTCATCAACACATTCAGCAAACATAATTCATCGAAGTGGGTAAATAGTCAAGTGAGCTAATTGGAAAGGATTCCAGAATCATCACTAAGTCCTGTATCTAAACCTCTTTCAAACTTAGGATCGATGTTAGATTGGAATACGGGTTCTATATTACAGTAAAGACAGAACCACATCTTGAGGGAAAGGAATCGTATATAAAAGACCGTCAAAGAACATCGAGCAGAAATCTCAAAGATGGCAGACAACAACAACCACCACCAAACAGAAGATCATTCTTCCACGCACCCAAATCCAAACACCATGCGCGCCTGGGTATACTCCAAAGCAGGCAAGAGCCTCGCCTCAGCCCTAACACTAAGCAAGACAGCCCGACGTCCGCCATCCCCACTACCCGCAGACAAGCTGCTCGTGCGAGTAACGCACATGTCGCCGAACCCAGCAGACCACAAAGTTCCCGAGATAGGCCAGCTCGCGTCGCTCGCGCTGACACGGTCCTTCACAGCTTCGCCGGGGATGGACTACGCCGGCGTCGTCGAAGAAGTCGGGGCGAAAATCAACAACACTACTACATCTAGAAACGCGGTGAGCTACAAACCCGGCGACAAAGTCTTCGGCAAAGTCGAAAGCACCCCCTTCGGGACGTTAGGGGAATACATCCAACCGTTTCCCAACGGGTGCGTTCCCCTCCCACCATCCGTCTCGCCCGCATCAGCAAGCACCCTGGGCACCGCGGCGCAAACAGCGTACCAAACCCTCATCCCCTACATAACCCCAGGCGCCGGCGACGAAGTCTTCGTCAACGGCGGCAGCGGCGGCGTGGGCACGTTCGCGATCCAGATCGCGGCCAAGGTCCTCGGGTGCGTCGTGACAACGTCCTGTTCGAGCCGCAACACATCCCTGTGCTCTTCCCTCGGCGCAGCCACAGTCCTAGACTACGCCACGACGGACATCGCTTCGGCCCTGCGCGCCCGGGGCCAAGTCTTCAAGCTCGTGGTAGACTGCGTGGGCGGGAGTCCGGCGGACCTGTACACGGCCGCCAACGACTACCTGCTTCCCTCGGGCACGTTCGTGCAGATCGGTGGGGACTTCAGTCCCTCTGCGCTCTGCGCGACGGCGTCGCGGGCTATGTGGCCTGGTTTCCTCGGCGGCGGGAAGCGCGCGTACAAGTTTCTTGTGATGGAGACGAGGCGGGACGATCTGGTGCAGCTCGCGCAGTGGATGGCGGAGGGCAAGATCGAGGCTGTTATCGATGGTGATGTCTACCCCTTTGAGGAGGCGCCGAAGGTCTTTGAGAAGTTGCAGACGAAGCGGACGAGGGGGAATCTGGTGGTGAAGGTGTCAGATTAAGCATCTAATATGGTCGTGTCTCCTTTCTTTTTGTTGGTTTGGGTTTCGGGTCTCATAGGATGGCATATTTATGGGATATCTATGGGATATCTATGGGATTTATATGGGCACCACGTTGATTAGGGGGTTGGAAGGCGTTTATAGTATGGGTTCAATCAGGCGAAATAACCAGACATTCAATCAATTCGCATTGGTATAGCAGACAACGGATAACATCTAACTTCGAAAATTTCAATTGGCTCAAAACCAATGATTCATGTATATTTTGATCATCTATGCAAGACACCAGCGTCCCTTAATTGACGCCCATGTCTATTGGTATTTGTAATAACTATTCGTAAGGACTTGTCGTGGCAGCCCACGTTCTATAATTCTTTTGAGTGGGTGATTGATTATGTAAATTCCGTCGTGCAATCTGATGTTTGAGAACTAGGACAATTCAGAGCTGATTGCAACTCATTCAGATTCCCACTTGCTTTACTTTTCTACGCAAAGCTGGCGCGACGCCGGATATGATAATACCTAATTATACCCGCAACAAGGCAAGGCTAGGCAAGGTATCTGTCAACTGAATCGTGGGGGGAAAATTGCCTCTAGCTTTTAGTAGTCATGGCGAGGCCACCTGGCGTCATTGTACCAGATGCCGGGGCTGGAGTGGCGGAACGAGTTGGTGGCTGAGATCGATTGTGAGCCATGTGCGCTCTAACCAGGTGGCCAGCAGCTAGGGCACTGCAAAGGGACAGTTCACCGGCAAGAACGGCACCACCAATGATTCGAGCTAGGCGGCGAGCGTTGTCTCCAGGGTTCGTTGGATGAGAACCTCGGACGCCTAGCATATCAAGCATGGCGCTCTGGGGTTCTAGAATCGTACCACCGCCGAGGGTACCAACCTCAATCGACGGCATAGAAACGGCTATCTGTAGAGAACCATTAAGGCTAGAGAATTGTTAGCAAGCCAAACTTCGTAAGAACGCATTAGATCTTGTCACTTACTTCCTCATGGTGGTAATACAGTTGGCACTTTCAACCACTTGCGCCGGATCCTGACCTGTGGCAAGGAACACAGCGGCAACAATGTTAGCGGCATGTGCGTTGAAACCACCGACTGAAGCCGCCATAGCAGATCCAATAAGGTTCTTAGAAATGTTCAGTTCAACCATAGAATCAACATCGCTCTTCAGAACAGCCTTAACTACATCACCAGGGATAATAGCTTCGGCAACAATCGACTTGCCACGACCGTCAATCCAGTTGAGGGCGGCCGGCTTCTTGTCAATACAAAAGTTTCCTGAGACTGAAATGATGTTCATGTCGTCGAAACCAGCCTCATTTGCCATTACACTCAAAGCATGCTCCACACCTTTCGAAATCATGTTCATGCCCATGGCGTCACCAGTCGTAGTCTTGAAGCGGATATAGAGATTGGTTCCAGCCATGGCGGTCTTCATTGTCTGCAGTCGAGCAAACCGGGACGTAGAGTTGAATGCCTTCCTCATTGTAGCTTGTCCCTCTTCCGAGTCAAGCCAGATCTTGGCAGCGCCAGCACGCTCTAAAGTCTCGAAACTAACACAAGGCCCACGGGTCATGCCATCACCGGTCAAGACAGTTATAGCACCACCTCCAGCATTGATAGCCTTCGCACCACGACTTGTACTGGCGACAAGGACACCTTCAGTGGTGGCCATAGGAACGTAATAGCTTTGACCATCAATAACGAGGGGACCAGCAACACCAACAGGGAGGGGAAGATATCCAATAACATTTTCGCAGCAAGCACCAAGAACTTGGTCCCAATTGTAGTTTTCGTAAGGCAGCTTTGACTGTTCCAAAAGGCTCGTTGTGGCAGACGTTGCTCGGGTCCTCGAAATAATTGACCGCCGAACTTTGACAGCACGGGTGCAATCTCGGAGACTTTTCTCTAAGGCGTAGCCCGGGATTTTGCCCTTCAAAGATAAAGAAACAACTTCGCTATCACTCATTTCATATATACGCTTTTCTTTGAGCAAGACGTCTAGTTCTTCCGGGCTCCTCATAACCTCAGGAGAGGGTGGTGCTGAAGGGGGTTCCATGGGGGTCGTAGGGACAGGTGCTGGTTTAGGGGGAGGGGCTTTCATTTGAACACTTTCGTCATCAGTTTCGGCAGGAGTAGCAGGTAGTGTCGGCTTTCGTTTCGGTTGGATACCTCCTAATGGGAGTGCAACGTTATCCCGTGGATCGTTGAATCTCTCAGCAGCTGCAAGCTCTTTGCGGTCGATGGGGTGATCTGCAGCAGTTGGGTCTTTGATGCCCCAACGGGCAACATTGAACAGATATCCATTAAGCGCAACGCTCATAGCGAGAGCGATCACAATCCATTTAGACAATATCGGGTCTTCCAAACTGTCGAAAATGCTGCCTACCATACGTCCACCCACGCCGTATCGTTGAAGTCTCGTGAAGCCGTGCTCATCCTCTTGGCGAGATTCCGTGTCCGTGGACGGAACGGCGTAATGTACTGAGGGATATTCCAGTTCATATTTGATGGGAGTCAGGACGGTCACCACCGTAGTTCTAGAATGAGATTTGGCGTTGAACAGAATCTCGTCCAAACCGTTTGCAGCAACCTTAAAAGGGTCCAAGGGAGGAAGGCTTACGACGCCGCCCAAACCTCCGGACCATGATGTAACACCGGATAGACCGGTAGTTCTAAAAGGAATGGTAAAGATATTCAGGAGGTTAAGACCGAAGAAGCCAACGACCATCCAGAACTTGAATTTGGGGACACTGCTGCTCTTGGCATCCTTACCGAAGAGAGCCTGAGTAGCTCGATCTCCAGTGTCCTGTCTAGGCCAATCGTTGCTAGAAGCAACTTTCTCAGCCACTCGTCGGCTAACACCATCGTCTTCCAACGCTCGGCGCTCCTCGAGATGACGGCGCATGCGGTTCACTTCAAGTTTGATACTAAGAACGGCGGTATAGAAGGTGAAAAGGAGGATGCAATCGAAGAACAGAATCCATGCAGCCAAAAAACAGAACTGCTGAAGACCTCCCTGGACACCAGACGCGGCCCCAGCAATCAGGATAATGATTTCGATGAGGTAATCGCGAACAATTTCAAAACCGCTGTCCTTGATGGCTCGTGAAACAGCATACTGAATAACTCCATCGTTCGTGCTAGAGATGTTCGACGATTTAGCTCCTTTACCTGTCTGCTCGGGCTTTCGGTATTCTAGCGCATGAGATAGCACAGCGCTGGTCAATACAATGTTCTTCTCGAAGCCAATTGTAACAACTAGGAAGGGTAGACCTTCCGAGAGCAAAACAAAACTGACGGGTACTCCAAGCTTCGTTGTAACATTGAGACCGAAAAGGAATGCGAAAGTAGAAGAGAACAGGACGCTGATTGCCAACCAAGCATTTGAGCCGAGCTTCTTCATAGATAAGAATAGAGAAATGAAGGTGAGATGCATAGAAAGGTAACCGAGGACCATGATGACAATATCAAGGGTATCCGCATGCTTAAGCAGATCCAGGAACTCAGAGTAGGCATTCTGCACCCAACGTACAATGCTGTTGCCCGAGTGACCGCGGGCCACCTTCATAATCCACATCTTCTCCTCATCTTGTCCCAGTTCGTTCTGGCGCACTTCTTGGGCTGGCCCGTCGTTGGGAATCTCCTGGACAGCAGCGACAAACTCAGAAGCCTCGCTGTACTTGAGAGCGAAGGCTAGAGCGCTGTCTTGGGCATAGGTAGCAATCGAGTTCGACGTAGAGGGTAGATGAGTAACGGTCAAGTTGTCAGGCAGAGGTACGACGTGCGCCAGTGGAGCTTGTTGCGCTGCATTTTCGCTGGACTCAGGGAAAACGAGGGTAATCAGGGCCAGATGATCAGCGTCCTTGGGCGCTTTGGCATTAGGATCGAGAGCCTGCCATCTCCAGCCAGTCTCGGGGCCAGTTTTCAGGTTTCGGCTTCCTTCGACCAGCGAGGACCATTCGGCGTTCCGCACATTCCTCGTCACATCCAACAGGCTCTCTTTCATGACACCGACATAGGCGGTACTGGCCAACAGGGCGATCACGACAATGGTGTGGACTGGGTGAGAGCAAGCCAGTTTCGAGAAGAATTGCAAAACAGGGGTAATTTTTTTATTCATCTTGGAAGGAGGTGCATGAACGTCTTTCGGTTGCTCACCGCGAAAGCGGGAGGGGAGAAACGAAGAAACGGAAGCCATTATGTACAGCTACCTCGGCTGCATACATATGGAGGGGTCTCGCTACTATGCACTTGGACCGAGTGGCGTTAGTTTAAGCACATGCGCAGTATATCCAGCATCAATTGAATCACTCCAGCCATATTTCCAGGCAAAGAGATGGACAATGTGGGGAAGGTCTGAGACAGAGTTGCATACCTAAATGGAAATCTCACCAACGGTGAGGGGGCGCTGAGGATGGTGAATCCTTGCCAATGAAACGGCAGCGCTGTTGAAGATGCCGTGTAACTCTACTTAGTAGGTCGAGTAGAAAATGAAGAAAATTGGGTGAAATGGTGAGCTGATGATCGGTTTCTACACCGTTTCGTCGCTCATCGGCCAGTTGTCGGCGTTGACTTAATGTCCTTGCTGGTGTGGGGGCTGAAGCGTGACCAGGGTTACCGGCGATTGGAAGGATACGCCAGTAAGTTCTGATCGGGCTGGCGAGAGCACGAGCTTCGCCGGAACCAAGGGCGACAACTCGGACAGGAGAGGCTGGGTGAGGGTGGCACGGAGAGGGAAGAAAGAGAAAACACCAGAAGGAGGTGGGAAACGAAAGGGCGAAAGGATGATGAAGGGGTAATGTAGGCCGTAGGGGGGGGGATGGTAATTGAGAGCGTCGGGGCTCGCGAACAGAAATTTAGTGGGTTTATCGTGAGGCTTCGGGGAGAGCTTCGAAAGTCAAGGGCCCTAAAATTACAAATATGGGCCCACTCTGACCACTGGCGTATAACTGGCCCATAACTGGCTCAGTGATCTTGCCGGGCCAGTGTAGTAGTCGCTACCTAATCTCACGCTCAAGTAACGCTGCTAGTCCCGGCGCTGCCCTGACCTGGTAATGCTTTCCCCCCGATGGATGGCAAGGCAGGTACATACTACCTACTATAGGTAGGTAGGTACCTATGTGTGTACGCTACCCACATGCAGATGAGTGTACCTACCGCCTTACGGTGCAGTGCTACCTACCCTGGATGCATGTACTTACGTAGGGTAGGTACTTAGTTATTTAGTGCCTATGCCAAAAGCTCGACTATGCCGGCCGGCATGTATGCAGTGTGTGCCTGGGTAGATGGCCATGAATATAGTGAATACAATATAAACAAGACTCGGGAGTACTCTGTTGAAAGAACTATCTTTCTTCGATCTTTGAACTCTCCAAAAGTACCCATCATTCATAGTAGTGTAGGACTCTTTGATTATGTCCATTGTCGATCTCGCTCGAAAAAAAGACGGTCTCTTTAGTCCATCAGAGTCGATCCACAAATATTTCCAACTTTAGCCCGTTCCCTCCCACTGGGAAACGTTGATGGGCGTCTATAATTGCCCTGGACAAAGACGCAACGCGAATCTTGGTCCAAGAATCCAAATGCATTGCTCCAATCAGTCCGGCCAAATTGACCTCTGGCTTCTTGAAATTTCAGTAATATGATAACATTGAGTTACTTCTCACCACACATTCGTCCTAACAGTACTTACATAGGTAGTACACTACAAAAGCCTGGGTAGGTCTGGGATTTACGTAAGCGACCCATCTCAATTAGACCAAGCAAGTAGTAAGGCCGTTGGGGTACCTAGATACCTGTGGATCTGTGTGTGGATGGTAGATTAGGTCGACACTACTGTAGACGAGGCCACCACCGGTGCTTACATGTACGATCTCGGCTGACTTGCACCTAAAAGTTACGCTATGGTGAAACATCACGGACGATATCCCTAAGGCTTCTTGCAAGATGGTCAGTGCATAGTCAAAGGCTCGTTTCTTCAGTGTCGACCTAAGAACGATCAGTAGGTGAGACAGCTCATCTAGTCATCGTGATCAGCCACTCTGTCGTCTATTCCAGAGTGGGGATATATATAAATATACATGCTTAAAAAAAAAAGTATCTACTTGAGTACCTAGACGTGAAAGACATGCATACCCGTGGCGCACATCCGGGAAAAAACGCCCCCATGTCCAGTACACCGCTATCGAGGTTTTTACTTGTCAAAATCTCATAGGGCTAAACGAGCACATCCGTGTAATTCTACATATACTTAGGCGCAATTTTAACTACTGACTCCGCACGACGATTAGCAGGTAGGTAGCGTAGATAGTGTAGATTAGCAGTGTGTCGCCCGCGGCTCCAGCGTAGAGAAAGACCTAATTACAATTCACTTTACTATGAATAGTTACCGCATGCTTATGATTCCCCGGGCCGGGCATTGGCTATTTTTTGGCCTACATTCCTTTGATAGCTGGACGGGATCGTCTGGTAACCTAAAACAACGATCCATAGGTATTCTGATATTTGAAGCAGTTTTATGGTGAGGGGATAGGTAATCGTTTGAGACATGCAGCTAATGCTGCCTCAAGTCGTTCTCATATTGCTTTTTACTGCCTATTATAACTGATATCACACTGCAAGGTTGGGTATCTATCTACTTACAAGTATCTTTCTATCAACCGAGACATGATTTGGTGGATCTTCCACGAACTACGCATAATCTTGTCCCATCCCCGGCAGCTTACTCACCAACTAGTGTAGCTTATCTAGTGTAGGTCACATTGAGAAACCAGGCAAAGACCGTGATAATAAGACAAACTCTCGGTCTTTGCGCAGACAAGATCTAGGTACTGTACTCATGGAGCTAACTCAAGAATAAGTAACACAGCACTCCAAACTAGTGAAACCTGGGAGGATATACTTTTGTGTTCATGGCAAAAACTTTCCCAGGCGAATACGACAATGCAGCGGACTTAAGTTTACTGGAATTTTATATACCTAGCCTTCGACAATAAGTCTTGAAAAGGCAGTCCCATGCGGTATTGACACCTCCGTAGAGACGATGCATTGGAGCCAAAACGTGAGAATGTACAAAAGCTCCGTGGGTAATGTGATAAGCGCAAGACCCTGGGTAATACTTACAGTACAGAGAGGTGAGCTCCAATACGCAAGTATTCGGCTATCAGAAACCGGCAAGCATCCGAATCCGCACGACTTGACGATAGATAGATAGATAGCTATCGGGAGAGTCTAGATTCTGCAAGCACTGAACAGGGAAGGTCTTGGGCGCTAGGACACACGGCAATGTACATACAGTACATACTATGTATATGTAGGTAGATAGGCATGAAAAATGAGGGTGAGATCTTACGAAGATTGCGCCACTACTAGAGTACCTATGCTACTACTACCGTACTACCTTTGGCGAAACGGGCTTGCATGTGAATGTTTTGCGCCGGCTCAGATGCATTGCCGATGATGTAGGGCATTGACCTCAAGCATCAATTATTTATTAGGTATAGGTATGCATACAGCCATACATACATCCATCCATCCATCCATCCATAGATACTTACATACATACCTGTATATGGTATCTAAGTGCGGAAAGTTCTGGCAATCCTGGAAGCGGAAAGCGGAAAGCGGAAAGCGGGAAAGCGGGAAAGTGAGTTGGAAGTGAGGCAGAAGCTTAACCCTACTGCGTAAATCTTGATGCTGCAATCTGCGAGCGGACCCCCACAATCGTCTCTCCGATTCACGCTTCATACATACATACTTACTTACTCACTTACTTCCATGTACCCTACCGTACACTAACTACTGTGATTGTGCTGGTGCTGCAGTCATCAAGCTCTGGCTCAAGCGAAGGACCTCAGGCCCGTCCAAGCTTACGACCCTAGCGCGCGATCCTTCCTCCAAGGTCCTCCTGCACAGCGGCCAAGCGCCCGCGTCGACGGCCCTGGTGCACTCCTCGATCAGGTAAGTCCGAAATCCTTCCTTGGCGGCATCTTCCGCGCACGCCTTAACACAGTAATCACCGGCCAGCCCCACCACGTAGACGTCGGTGACGGCGTGCGCGCGCAGCAGCCCAGCCAGCCCGCTGTCGCTGGTCCGAAACGGGTCGTAGAAGGGGCTGTACATCTCGACGCGCCGGTCCGTGCCTTTCTCGAGCACCTCGTCCAGCTTGTCCGTCTCGAGCTCCGGGAGCAGCGCCGCGCCGCGCGAGCCCTGCACGCAGTGCACCGGCCACAGCCGCGTCGAGTAGCTCTCGGCTGCGTTGTCCGGGTTCACGACGGTGGCGAAGTCGACGAATGGCTGCTTGCCCGCGTGGTTGGCTGCGAACGAGATGTGGTCCTGGGGATGCCAGTCTTTGGTCGCGACCTTGAGGACGAACGGCAGGTCAAGCAACTTGTTGATTGGTGCGACGATATCACGGCCTCCGGGAACGGCCAGGGAACCGTTCTTTTCGTTGTTTTGTCAGTCGATTTGTTCATTCATCTTGAGGGCCCGTGACCTCGGGTCTGCTCGGGCCAAGGGAGGATGATGTAGGTACATACTGGAGGACAGAAGTCTTCTTGCACGTCAACAACAATCAATGCGGGTCTGAATTCGTTTGTCATGTTGATGATGGTATATTGGCTGATCTATTGCTTGACGCTTGCCACTTCTATCAATTCAATCTACCTGGGCTTACGGTTAGTTGGTCCTGATGCTGATGCTGACGACAACAACAATTTGATGAAGTCATTGGGAACCCAATAGTACTTGCTCACTAAAGTCCGAGAAGATAAGTATTCGTATTCGCAATGTTGTTTAGGTGTAACCCAAAGTACGACCGTTGTTTTGTCAACGCCATGTAAGCAGTGCACTTCTCTTCCTAAGGTAGGCTTCCAGCGATCCCGGGGCCGTGTCGCAAAGGAGATAGATAACGACCACGGGATGATGATAACAGGTATTAACGGCCAACGCGGGGTTCCCATGCGTGGCTTGACTCAACTCAAAGATCTGAGACATATTACAAACAATATGTCTTATGTTGTGGAACTACCTAGTTGCAATTCATTGACCAATCTCTTCGAGTATCCTCCATCTCATTTGATACTACTGGGCGAACTAGAGTTATAACTTGGCTTATATCTTTCCCTAGCATGAAGCTGCCGCAAGATAGGGCGTCAAAACACAGCATACCTATCTCCAGTTTTTGAATTTAGCAGAATTGGCATTCTCTCATGTTGTCTCGTCTGCCTTTTCATATCCAAGACACCAAGTTCCACGTTTACAGGATGCGAAAGAGCTCTGCACGCAAAGCATGACGTCATAAGACACTGTATCAAAAAACTGTCTCTCGGGCAGTAAGAGCAGCATGGAGCTTTTGAATGAAGAGCCCAAACTCTTGGGATGACGATCTTGATCCTCTCATAACCTGCTTCTCCTCAAACTCTGAAGCATCGTGCTACCATAACCGACATCCATAGCCCCTATCTATCCCTTCCCCTGCTAGCACTTTCGTACGTCTATATCACAGACAGTCAGTTGCACCCAAGCTCATGCATATTGCCTAATGAATTCACCCATTTTCCGCGCCACCTCGGCGGAACTTTCCTCGAATCCTAAAATATGACCAACGAGCAGCGTATCGTGCGGCGCGTCTGGCTCGATGTAAGTCTCGATCTCGTTCCCTTCCACACGCTCCATCTCCTTAACCCATTCCAAGCCATCGATGACCAGGATCTCGGCAGAGCCAAACGTCACAAGCATGGGTACAGACGTCTTGAAAGGGTGGCCTAACGGCGTGATGTACGGGTGTTCCGGCGGCACATCGCGAATATACGTTGCAGCGCCCCAGCGGCAGAGTTCTATGCCAAGGTAGTCGGTGCGGAAGTTGGGATTGCTCGTGACGACAAATTCGGGCCATAGGCTCTTCGCTGGCGCCGCCCACGGACATAATATGACGGCACTCTTGGGTTGCGGGATGTTGAGCTCAGCCCCGTACTCGGCAAGGTACCGCAGCAGTCCGATCACAAGATTCCCTCCCGCGCTATCGCCGGAAATTGTGATGTTGGACGCCGGGATCCCGAGTGTCCGCACGAAGTACAGGTAGCTCGTGAGCGAATCCTGCAGCGCCGCCGGGAACGGAGCAGACTCTGGACGACATGATAGACGGTATTGAGGGGCGAAGATATATCCCACTTTGCCGTGCTTGATGAAGAGCTCGGCCATTATGCCATCCTGGTCAGTCCGGCCTGTGCCGACGACAAATCCACCGCCGTGTATGTGAAGCAGAACCGTCCCGATGGCGCCGAAATCAGTTGGCTTCGCTGGATACCATTTGCCCCCTATTGTAGAAGGCTCAACGCTTGCACTGTCCAGGGGCCCGCGGTACACGTCTTTTGGAAACGGGTCAAGCTTCTCCCATCTCTCCTTATCTTTACCCGGCTCTAGCGATAGCGGTGTTGGTGTCTGTGTGCGACTTATCATATAGACGGATTCAGTGAGGAACCGGAGCATGATTGATTGTTTGAAACTCCACTAGAATACCACAGGTTAGTAATTGCTGTCCGAGGGAGAGATTTTGGCATTGCAAAGCTCCGATAGCATGATTCCAGTGCCATTAAGCGAGATTAAGTCTTTAACAGTAATAGAAGATGCAACATGAAATTCCTCACTCTTGAATGCGGCCTCGTGCGCGGGAAGAGAGCGTAGCTAAATATCCACACCGGCAGGCGGGCGATGATGGTGCATGAGTAAAAGAGCTTGTAGAACGCGCTCAGCACCGGGTACGACGCGAGAGGTCGCCCAGGAAACGTGACGGTAGGCATGCTTAAGGTTCTACGAGAAACCTGAACGAACGCCGACTTGAATGAATGAAAGTGAAATGACAGAGGTTAGTTCTTCCCCTTCCTCCGACTGAATAGAAAGTCGGAAGCTTGTTTGTTCCAACACACCCGCGCCGAATTTATCTATTGAGCGGTTGAGAGACAACAGTCCCTTTCACCTAGGCTTGTCAATAGTTGCTCTTCTGGGCTGATAGCTGATATCGTGCCACTATAGAATTAATGATTGATTGAAAAAAAAAAATGGCAAAGAGGAGGACGTCTCTCGTGGAACTACTTATCCAAGTTTTATCAGCACTTTCAAGTGAGACGATGCTCTCCGCATTTTGTCTGCATTCAGCTCACATCTGGCAGGCTAGATGTTCCGAATTGGGGTGGGTGATACCCTAGGTGAAGCGTGCCGAGGCAATATGCTAGAGTTGCAGTGTGACCCCATAAACCCCGAGTCCACGTGCGTAGTCATTGAACCCTACTCTATCGCTATGCGTGGAAGGCATTTCCTTATTCCTATATCGACCATGAAAATAGGAGATCAAAAAAGTGTTTTACAGCATCTTCTCTCTATTCTTAGTAAGAAAAATTATTGATGAGAGATACATCAACATACATGCTCGGCATGGTTCAACATCGTCAACAGGGGTCCTGGGCTATCTGAGCACACCTGAGCTGAAAGTGGCTCGAAACTTGCACTATCACGACCATTCATCCCAACTAGAGAAGGCTGGTACACATATTTTACCCCGAGCAGCTAATGCTGGTCTAGGATCTCCCTATTATGATAGCATCGATCTGGCAATTCGGAACTGTTCGTAGGATGCTTGAATTTGGTATGCATATGCATAGAAGCAAGCAGTAACCATCCTCTTGGGGGTATGAATACGTTTTCAGTAGCACTTTGGAAATAAAGTATTTGTGTGATGTAGACTACAAACTCACAGCAAGCCTTTGCGTGAATCATACTGCTGGGGTCCGAACTGTGCCTATCCGGATCGGATTAGTCGAGCGGTACAGACGTGTAACACATTTGCCTTTCATGGCATGAATGTAGAGAAGCAAACTTTTGATGCCACATGACGGGGATGGCTTATTCGCTTAAGTTATCCTATACCGTACGTATTGTATAAAGACTTACCTTTCGCCTCGGATGAGTCTTTTTCCCCAGATTCTCTCCGCGCTACCGTAGTTTAGTACTGAGTGCGGACCGGTGGAGCAACCCGTCTCCTCCTAGATCCCGCAATAGTAGAATGATTTTCCGGTCATGGGGTCCGGGGCCCAAAACCTGGGGTTCGAACCGGAAAGTTGGGCTTATCAAGACAACCGCTCAATATACCTAGAAAGAGGTTTATTATTTTTGCAGAACCTACCTCGACAGCCGTGTAAACCACCGAAGACTCTTATTATCCACTTCCACAGCCTCAAACCCTCTCCCATAGACCCCTCATTATGTCACGAACAATACTCTTAATCAACGGTCCCAACCTCAACCTCCTCGGGACGCGAGAGCCTCACATATACGGGAGCACGACGCTAACAGACGTAGTCTCGCAGGGGGAGGCGCAAGCTTCAGAGCTAGGTGTGAAGCTAGAAAACTTTCAATCGAATCACGAGGGGGCCATCATCGACCGGCTGCATGAGGCGCGGGGGAACGTCGACGCCATCGTCATCAACCCGGGCGCCTTCACGCACACGAGCGTGGCCATCCGGGACGCCATCCTGGGTGTCGACATCCCCTTCGTCGAGCTGCATATCAGCAACGTGCATGCGCGCGAGCCGTTCCGCCACCACAGCTACTTCCAGGATAAGGCCGTGGCTGTGATCTGCGGCCTTGGTACCTTTGGGTACACCGCTGCGATAGAGTTCGCGGCGAAGCATATGAAAATCAAGGATCGGCCGTAAGGAGTATGAGGGTGGAAGCAGAGTGCCGGTGAGCAGGAAGGGGGGGTCGATGATAAGCCTGAATGTTAAGCTGGTTTGGGATGGGCAGGAAAGTATGTGGTATCGCGGACGATATGTAATGAAACAAGAACTCTAATACTAGGTGCCAAACTAGATATTTTCAACGTATTTTACCATTCTATTTGTTGAGTACCTAGCTAAGTGTTGATGATGTTCCTCGTGAGTTATGTGGCGGATTAGGGTCGATTCACAACAACACAATTGGCATTTCAATACGCATGTCATTCGTTTTAGCTAGTCACAACACTTCGGATTCAAACGTCATACAAGCATCGCATTGATGGAGGCCCGTGCAGTACCGGGAGGTGTTCCTGTGCCTTTGAAAGGTACCCTACAATTCATCGTTCGAAATAGCCGTTTACGTATCCCCTTAGCTTCGTTATTCCTACCGCTCCCAAAAGTTAAGTGATTCCTAGAATTTAAGTTTGTGAGCCTAAGCATGTCCAAGTTTCTAGTATTGCATGTCCTGTTATGAGAATAAGCTGGTATTGATGCTGTAGACTAAAGGTACCCGCCACCAGTCCCTAAATCAACAAACAAAAAGACACAACGCGTTAAGTCATGATTCCGTACATTAATTCACTTTGCCACCATCTCCTCCAAAGCCTTGAATGAGTGATTACTTTAGTGGTATTCCTCCTCCCTCCGATTCCATACGCCCCTTACTGAACACCCGTGCTCACTCCGGTAAAACCCCCCGTCGGTGACTTGAACAGGGGTCGATAACAACGAACTACTTGACAATGGCGCCTGTCCATCTTCCTGTGTAAACCAATGCGAATTATGTTGAACATAGGTGGGGTTACATAATAACCGTTAGACCACTTGAACGTCTAACGGGGTCGTTTTGACGTTTGAGAAATTATTGTTGTTTTCCAGTTTAGTAGTAGTGCATGGGAATATCCCATGCATCGAATAAATAGCGGACGTACTCCAAAGTTAGGGATGGGGTCCAAAGGAGTGTGTCTGCTTCCGCCGGCCGCCCTCCTGGTTCCCAGAAAACTGAGAGCGCGTTGTCATCGAATCCTAAGGGCCATGGGCATGACCGCAAGCCCCAATCCAACACTTATCAAACTCGTCCAAGAGCATTTGTAGATCGTGGAGGAGGTGTGATCTCCGGTAAAATAGTTGTAGCTTAGTCATGTTAGTATAAACTCCACAATCCGTAGCAAGTATCGGTCACAAGGATACAGTAGAAACTTACATTGCGTGGCGGGGAGCCAAGGTTATTCAGAAGATCAATGTTATAGGAATACATGGTGGTGAACGTGTAACGCACGAACCACAATGTCATAGTAACGTGAAACTTCTTCCGCGGACCCGGCGTCTTCATCCACTGCAGCATCGAACGTTAGCGTTCCGTGTTTCTCGAGTAAATCGTAGAAAACCTCTAGAGAAGTGTGTGAGGTTTCGGGTGTACGTGGACCCAAGGGAGTCCCATCTTGCACTGAATCTCGCTAACAAAGTAGAGCAAAGAAGAAAGAAACGGGATAAGAGGAATGGGGAAGATTCTCACCCGATCAAAGTGCTGCCCCAGACATGCTAAGGTTGGTATGATGAGAACATCTGTAACTATCTTGTCCAACTTTCGAACGGCGCATTCGGAAATCGAAGAACCTTCCGTAGTCATCCACACGTTGCGGTGGAAGTCGCAAGCCTCCAATAACTCCAGCGCACTCTTCACAATACCCTTGTTCTCTGGCGGTTCCTATTGTAATTCATATAGGTTAGTAAATCAGACCGCGCTGTCTGAGCGTTTTGAACACAACTGACCTGATCGCTCTCAATCATATGGTGAGCTAGATCTCTAAAGCCCACACGGGACAGGGGGTAGTCTCTAGCTACGCCACGTCTTCTCCAATTCTAATCGTGGTCTTATCGTATTTGAAATCTTGCGGAACAGATCTCCGGTCCGATTTCTCCATTAAGGGGGATGTTAAAAGGTATTGGTGCGTGGGCACCGTTTTGAATTGTTACGGGTCCAGAGACCCCTGGTGGCAAGCTTCGAACAGGCGGATGATACAGCCTATATGATGAGCCAATCCGGCCATGGCGCAATGAGCTGGGTAGTCTGACATTGTGTATTATACAGCGTGATAACACAATGATACGCAGCGTAAGAAAGGATGCGATAATATACACAAGTAATGTGTATACTTAGGGATAGTCTTGGGGAACTGAAGATGAGAAAGATCAGAGTAGAGGGATTGGGATCAGACTGTGCTTTATATTATTTTCCTGAGAACTGTGTCCCAAGCAGGTAGTGAATAAGTTTTTTTCAGATACTTGAAAGTGTGCTCTTACACTCTTGATATTCCTCGCTCGCAGAAACATGCTTTACTAGCCCCTTGAGATTACACAGCATGTGAATAAGGGAGCAATGCACCGAAGACTCGACTGTCAGTCAAGGAAGGTGCTGTTATGCATCAAGCTCTCCCTTTGTATAGCCCGTACGCATGTGCAAAACAAAAACATGATGACGCCAACTCCCTCAGAGGCAGCGTTAATGATTATTCTTGGATATACCTGTAATAGTGTCCTTCTATGGCAATCGCTGTTTCTCAGGCCACAACAAAAGTTTTCTCCTTTCGTCAAGGAACATGGTCACAATTTACACCAGCGGCCGCTATATTGGGCCAGTGTAGGTATTCACATGAAAGTTTCTTCCCCCCAGATATATAGAGGATTCGGGGATCGACTGACTATTCTACTGAGCCCTATACTACCCTTCGGCCTACCTGTTTGACTACAACTGGCCTTCTACTCACTCTGAAAACCCCCTCTGACACCTTTACTTACCTGGTGCGTTATAGTACCTTCCCTCGTAGCATTCTACTCATCCCGGGTACTTTTGGTTCCCATACACTAGGTAGGTGTTCAACAAGTCACACTCTCACCTATACAACTATTAGGTTTCCATGTACTTGAGGCTCACGATTATGTATCGCATTATGGTATTTGAATACAGCAATATTTTTTTGTGAGCGGGCGAATTCTCAAGGGCTGAGATTGAAGATATCTAGATTCCTTCCAACAGTATCAGTGTAATTTCTTGGTTGTTGCTCTTCATCCTAGCATCCGCCTCGGCATTTTTGAATCTCATATGAATTAGTCTCAGGAGCGCAGTACACGGTAGATGTAGACTTCTAGTGTTGCGCAAGGGTTCTTCTAACCTTCCTGAGGGCAAAGCTGAAGCTGTATACAGGAAGTGTGGTCAGCATCTGGTGCATAGGGGAGATACAGGTACAAGCACTAGATCGATCTGGTGCCTATCCGGAGAGAGCATTTTGACAAATTGTTCTTTGTAACCCTACAACCTTGAAGATGCCTTATGACCTTGTAACACTATATTAATCGATAATATTATTACTGCTTATTCGGGGTCGCGGAAGTCGTCTACTGAAGATGACCCAGAAGTAGATCAGTAGATAAAATAAGGGACCCAAAACTAGGCAGGTATAGAGCAATATTATCTGCAAGATTTCACCTATTACTTGATTCAGGAACCTAGCCTTTTCCACGTTTTACATGTGAAGAACAAGTTGTACCATGGTGCGCGTGGACAGTATTCACACATACCAGATAATGAATCCGTGAACAGACAGTCCCATTGGCTATTGATAGAATGAGGTTCATAAGTTGACCAAGCAACCATGCGCCCGTAAGCTTCTGGCAAATAAAGCACAGGTAAGGTACTTATGTCAAGGTATGGCCATTCTTGCATTGACCCAACTAGGTAGTGTAGGTGATCTCGAATAAATTACAATGCCCTCCCTCATCGTCCAGTCCATTCTATTCCATCGTCATAGCGTTTCTCCCCGGTAGGGCTAAGGGATACCTGCGAAATCTCAGTGCAAGGTATTATCGTAGCTTGCGGATTCTTGGGTCGCTAGCCATGCCTTGTCGAGGTATGGCTATTGTGCCTAGGTATATCAAAATTGCATATGGTATATTTCAGGGTTGGACCTTGCTGAAGGTTTCGGAATGAATGTCTAACCCACCTACTCGAAGGATAGTACAACGGAGAGTATAGCATTAGTATCGATGAAGGGCTTCATCAAGATTGACAACGATATTGCACGCCGCCCTGATTATTCGGGAGGAGAATCCTTGGCAGACACTGCGGAGTGCATTGATTGTTTTCGCAATAATCGAGTAGATAATCCGTTCTCACAACCTAGGAACGTAGGCTATCGCAATACTCTAGGTGATAATCTCACATAAAACTGCTCGTATCACCCATGAATTGCGCTGTAGAGGTGATCCAAGTCACCAAAAGTTTCTATCATTATTATAAAGGAAATCTTAAGCGCAGTCTTCGAATAAAAAACCAACGCTACTGTTCAAGCCATCTAAGGTTGCTTGATTCGCTTGCCAAGATATATTTCATCAGAACCCAAAATGATACTGACTTATATGGCTAGGTCGGAATGACGACCTCGCGGCCAGGTCAAGCCGACACTGAGCCTATCCAGAGAAACCGCTATGCATGTTCATCGTCAGTTGATGCCACCTTCCTAAACGCCTGTTGTATCATAGCACAGAGGTCCTGTTCTCTTGTGCTAGAGTTAACCTAACTTATGCCACATTAAATCTACCTAAGCGGCGCCTGTACTTTTGGACGGATCGCCCTTAGTCCTAGGTACACCGTTCGCGGGTCATAGTTTTTTGTCTGGGGATCCCACCATGCGATGCAATCGACGGTTAGGACGGTACGCTGGGTTACTACTTCAACGAGTCCAGACACGCATATCGAACCCCTGGGGGGATAGGCAGGTGGCCGACGCCATTTCTGTGCCAAGTTCTTCTTGAACTTATCCCAGGGACCACTGGTGTGTTCCTGAGCTGTTCGAGTCATGTACACTTTTGCACTTGATACGGTCGGCACACTGCTGTCCACGCTAGTCCCTGTACCTAGAGTCTCAGGCGTTGTTGTAGAGCCTGCGGCTCTCTTGTCCATCGAAGGCAAAGGACTAGTAGCTGAACCCTCGCTTGTGCGGTCCTGAGAGGGGAAGGGTGGTGAGTCCGAACTAGGCTTTCTGGCCTGCTTGTTAAGCTGTAGTAATTTTTCCATTGTTTGTTGCATATTGGATAGTGAATCCTGTTGGGATTCGTACCCGAAAAACCTCGCGATAGTAGTGGCATTTTGCAGCACCAGTGCATTGGTGAAGCTCCATAAAGACGAAGTTAGCGCCGAAGGCCAGAGTGCTTGCCTTGTCCAAAAGACGGCAGTTGAATCAACTGGCTGTGTGGTCCACGTAATACCATCCCCTCCGCCAAAGGCCAATCTGAGTTCGAGTTAGTCGACAAGTATCTGGGAAGAGAGTTCGAAAGGATCATACCCCTGTCGGACGAAAGTTGGTGGTGGTTTTAATGGGTATTGCACGTCCAACCAAAATCGAGAAACAGTGGCGTCCTTTCCGCATCTGCTCGTCAGTTGACGATCGTTCGCAACAGCACGACGCGCCATCTCAGCAAGGTTGGCTATTCACTTGTGAGCAGCTAAGTTTAATAGGATGGCTGGGGTGAGCTGACTTCGAATTGATGATAAAAGCGCTTGATTCCTGCTAACTTTTATATATTCTCGCCACTCGGGATCGGAACTCCGGAACGGCACTGGTTCGACTGTCTGTGTGAAGCCTGGAAATGGGATGAAAAGAGGCTCTGCCTCTTCATCTTCAAGTTCTTGGAGCTCCTCTTCCGTGAGTTCTATATCCACTTCTTTTACCAAGACGATCAGAGCTCGGGTGACGATCTCGTAAAAAGCATAGCTGAGGCCGGCTATGACGAGTACATCTCTATAGCTTTACAATCAGGACAAACTGACGCTCTAAGGGGCGGAGGAGTGGGCGTACGAAATCTTAAACCTTTTCTTCCGAAATCTGACTCTCTGTACGCGGATAACATCGGCTTGCGGAGCGCTTGTATTTCTAACTCGCGCGCTGAAGGGCAGAAGACGCCGTAGGCGGAGGAGTCGAAACATGGTGGGCAAATTGTGAGGCGCGCCACAGGCCGGCGGCCGGCGGTAGAGGGAAGCCTCGCGCACAAGCCAGCAGCGATGGACGGAAGCTGTATTAGGATATCACCCGATCGATGCGCTTCTTGGGGAC
This sequence comes from Xylaria bambusicola, assembly GCF_022495145.1. Lineage (NCBI taxonomy): Eukaryota > Fungi > Ascomycota > Sordariomycetes > Xylariales > Xylariaceae > Xylaria > Xylaria bambusicola. The sequence goes on from NW_025953571.1 coordinate 363,502, forward strand.
CGGATTGCAGTGCGATCAGAAAAGCCCCAATATACGGCCAAGGCAACAAGCTGATGGCGATGGAAGAGTCGTCGTGTGTTGAGGCTTAGATTTGGAGGGGACCTGTGCAGGTGAGTACTGTAGTTAGATTCAGAAGTTCTAGACCCGTGAAAATGGCACCGTGACGTACTATGTACAGTTCCAGACTGGACAATTCTACCGTAACTAACGGGGCATTGTCTTGCATATTACCTGTACCTCCCTTAAGTACAGATACCAGTATATCTCGTACTTGCTGACTCGAGGGTAGAATTGAGATTGAATAGAAACACACCGCTAAAGATAAGGAATTCCATTTAAAACTTGTACTAGTGGATCACACGAATCATCTCTTTATTCTGACTCTTGACTGGGACTGGTTCTTGTTATCAGTGTAATGGTAGGTACATGTCGCAATATGTTCTCCGTTTATCACGTGGCAATTATTCCATTACGGTACCCTAGTCTAGCACTTGCATAGGTACTGTGCCCCTCGCGCAAATCCTCACCCATGCCATCACCGTTTTATACCGTTTTATACCGTACAGAACAATTGGATCTACCTAAGAAGTAAGTAAGTAGGTACCTTCTGATATCTGAGCTCCTGCGGCAGCTAGCAACTGCAGACAGGCATCACCTTCAGTACAGCGAAGATTACTGGAATAATCAAATTTGCTCTATCCGCTCGGCTATTCCAAGCAACTATATCGAGGCTAACATAGAATTCGCCCGAAATGAAGCTAAATAGCTTCCTGCTGCCAGCCCTGGCTGGCGTCGCTACCGCCGTTGATTCGGCACCACAACAAGCTGAAGTGTTCATGCTTAGAGCCCCGAAGCAGACAACATCCAATCCGCCAACAATACCAAACTCTCTCGCCGAAGCCATCCTCCTTCAGCGCCTAAGCACGCCCGATAAGCCATCTACTCTTGGCCAGCTGCCTGAATCATTAGACGGAGATGAGGCGATATCATATATCAACCAGTTCGGGAAGCCGCCACGGCCCCTGTTCGACGTTTCAGACGCCAATGAACCAAAGCAGCTGGTCATTGCCTTCTCAGGCATCACCGCAAAACATCACGGGAACTTACTGCGCGCCATACCTGACGTGCCACTTGTCTTCACAACCTCCGGCCTTGGCCCATTGCCCGCCAAGGTCACCTCAAAATGTACCTTTGGGCAGTCCGTCGACCCTAAAGAGGGCGGATCCAGCAAATGTTGGAGCGGAAACACACAATATCTGCATTATGATCTGAAGAAGGTATGGCGACAAACACCAAGATCTCACACTGAATAGATTCTAACTCTCATTTCAGGACAGCACAATCATTGGCAAGCTCTCTAATCAGCAACACGCGCTGAAAGAGCACGCGAACGCAGGTCTGATGGAGACGACATTCGTCTTCCTCGACACCGACTCGACCACGAGCAACGATAACCTCCACCGTCGCCAGCTGCAATCCCAGAAGGAGACGAAGAATGACGGACTGGACGCGTCCTTCGTGGAGAGCACACACGGCAAGACTTTCAACGCCCTCGCTGGCCGTCCCACGCCGGTCCCCAACTGCTTCACGTCCCAGAGCGCCTGCGAGAACGCCACGAACTCGTGCTTCGGCCACGGCGAGTGCGTCAACCGCTGGGGCAAGGACGACACGGACAAGACGTGCTTCTTCTGCCACTGCGGGACGACGGTGGACACGGATTCCAAGGGCAAGAAACACGTGTATCGCTGGGGCGGCGGCATGTGTCAAAAGCGCGACATCAGCACGCCCTTCTGGCTCTTCGCCGGCGTTACCATTGCCCTCGTCGCCACGATCGCCTTCTCCATCGGTCTCCTGTTCAGCGTCGGCGAGGAGAAGCTACCTGGTGTTATCGGCGCTGGTGTATCGAGGTCCAAGTAAAGGAAGGAGGAGCGAATACATTTTGAATTATATCTCTATCTATCTACCGCTGGGTTAGTAGAACTCCCTAGGCCCTTCGCAGAAGATATATATCAGTCCTGGACGATAGTTTCGAGGCAAATAGCCAGCCCTTGACGGCCTGGGCTAGTGTAGTAAGTAACAGAAACGCGCTTGGTCGGAATAGCAGTAATATTTGTTTGTATCAACTATGTACCGATACAGGAGAGGTGGTTACAGCATCCATCACTGGTAATCTTTCTCTCATTCACCCGTACCGTACATATACGGGTCAGGTCAGGTCAGGGCATCATTTCCGTTTTATTCATATCAAAATAGAAAAAGAATTCAAAAGAAGCATGGGTGTCTCTAACAATTATCCGTGATTTTATTCTTGGTTATGACGCTTTACATCTATTCTAGCAAGATGTGTACATCAAGAGGGGTATCATAATTCATTCATTCCATCTGCGTCTGCTTCACGGGTGTTGTACCCAGACTTTCTAGACCCCTCTCCCCAGGGGTTCCGGGACCATCTCTGAATTGATCTAACAAAGTCCTCGCCGCCGTAATAGTGCTATCGCCATTTCCAATTCCATTGCTCCCTGCTTGCATTTCGCCGTCGGCTTGACCATTCTCAGTAGGTCCAGCACCAGGCATCATGAGGGCACGGTATCGTTCACCGGCTTCATTAAGTAATGTCTGCACTTCTGGTTGCCTCTTCAGTACGTCTTCGCGCTCGGTTTTGATCTGGGCTATGTGCGCGCGCATTCGTATTAAGCCGGCTTCTTTCTGCCGCATGCGAGCTTGGAATTCCTCCGCGAGCACGCTGAGATCTGGAAGAGGCGTAATTTTAGGCGGCACGGGGACCACGCCTTCGCGTACGCCTAATCTCTTTCGCTGCTGCGCACGTTCTTCGGCCAGCCCGTCCATGCCGGCGCGTGTCTGCGCCGCTTCGAATGCTGCCCTGCGCTCAGCTTCAGAATCGTCCGAGGCCGCCTCGCCATCTGACCCCGCGCCTTCGGCGGCAGATATCAACGACGCCATCTCAGCATGATGTCGCTTGCGCGCCTCGCGCTCTGCCTTTCTACCTAGTGATAAACCACCGTCCTCTACGAACTCATCAAAGCCCTCGCCGAGATCCTCGTCCTCAGCCACGAGCCGCGTATCTGATTTGGTATTGCTCTTCCGCGATAACAATGTTAAGTAAGAATCGCCTGCGCGCCGCTCGTCGTTTTCGTCGTCGGACAGTGAGATGAAATCTTCTGTGTCGCGATTTCCCTTCTGCTTCGCTAGACGTGACCGCCTCTCCTTCTTCTCGCGGATCTCGGCTTCTGTCAACACGGCTGGGGCTGCTGTCGTCGAAGGATTGGTTGTTAATGATGTGGATGGAGTTTCTTCGACGATCATCGCGCCTTCCAGTTCGGAAGGGTCAAGTGACATCTCATCATCAACTATCTGTAGCTTGGAAAGATCTTGCGGTGCATTAGGAGTTGAAGACTGTAGCTCGGAGAGATATTCTTTGCTATATCTGGGCCGGTCATCGTCATCCTCCATTGATCGCATGGGTAGTCGGTTGAGAGGCAAGTTCTTCGATATGCCCTTTTTGTATGCGCTGTTCTCAGCTGCGGACGCAGCGAGACCGGGCTTTTTAGGCGTGAATACCTCTCCGCCTAGAACCATGGAATCGTCATCATCTGCTGCCGTTTCACTCGGCCCAAAAGAAAGCCTCGAGCTGGATTGCCGCTTTTTGGACTTTGCGAGCCCTGGTCTGGAAGTTGAAGGTTGTGTCCGTACTGGCGCGCCGCCATCTTCTTGGTCTTCAGATTCGCCTGCGATATTTGAAGTATTGGTGTCTTCTTTAGAAGCTTCGTCGTTGATGTTAATGCTTTTCCGTAGTGAAGATTGCTTGAATGGTTTGCGACTCTTGAATGTGGGTTGGAGTGCAGGCTCTTGAGGCTCGGGTGTGGGGTTTAAAGACTCGATTGAAGGGGTCTCCTCGTCGTCCTGGACTGTGATCTTGCGCCCCTTTCTCTTGGATGCGAATGAACTCATAGTTATCGCATGCGCGTAAGAGCTTTTTGTGTATTTGCTGAGAGTTGCTATGTCAGTCGAGAAGCTGGAGAGGCCGCTTTCCCAGTCGCGCTGCTACCTGAGTATGACTGCTACCTAGGTAGATAGCTTGCTTGGTCTGGGGAAATTCTTATCGATAAAGGCTTTATCTTATCCCCATGCTGCAAGGTACAGTCAAGGTACCAACTTGCGCTGCATGGCTTTGGCAATTCGGCCAAGACAGCTTCCACTATTTCTACTATCACCAGCCTTACGACACTTCTGCCCTCCAGCCCTTCCCCTAACCTCTTCGTATAAATCGGCTCTTTCTGTCGCCAAGATGGCTCCCGCGCAACCAGAGCTCAAGAAGGTGAGCTATACCGAAATCCTTAGAAAACGGCTGCTCAACTACTCACGCATACTTCCACAGTACCTGGATAAGAGGCTCTTCGTCCAGCTAAACGGCAGCCGCAAAGTTATCGGCCTGCTTCGCGGTTACGATGTACGCTACCACTGCTTGAAATGGTCATCCCTGGGCTGAATGGCTGACCACTGAGCTAGGTCTTCCTGAACATCGTTCTCGATGATGCTGTCGAGGAGAAGGAAGGTGGTGAGAAGGAGCGGTTAGGGATGGTGGTATGTGCTGTGCCATGTTCGTTTCTTACTCGTGAGAGCTGTTGCTGATGTGAACTGTATAGGTCATTCGAGGTAATTCGGTCGTCATGCTAGAAGCACTTGAAAGGATCGGCGGTGATCGCGATAAATGAGCTACCCTTTTTACGCGTTAGCGGCGGCATGATATTTAGACGCGTCGACACTCACGCATGAGTGTTAGCTGGGAATACTCTACCTCACTCTAGAGAGTTGGCTGGCAAAATGGCGTTCAGGCGCAGGATCAAAATATTTGAGGGGCTGCTTCTGTTTGCGAATGCCACCATGTGCGGTGGCACGTGCTTGCTATGAGAAAAAGGTTACGCACTGCTAGGAGTATATCGTCGTGATTGTCATATTCAACCACCCGCGGATATCCCCAAGCTACATGTTGGAGCGATATCGAGGCCAGATAACCATGTTAGATGTCGCAACGGCCACTACAAACATCCTCATAACCTACAATGATACCCAGCATATTAGTAAACCTATAACTCAGGTCCAGAAGTTCAACGCGTCAACATCATCAATCAATGTTTCAAACGCACGAGAAGTTGTTTGACAGGTCATCGGTTCTCAGCTTTGTCACTACTCTTGCCCGTCCCGTTAATAAGCTTACGCATCCGACAAGATTTCTCAAAAACGCTCAAGTACGTCAAGAAGATCCGACGAAGGGACATGGTGAACATCTAGCCTTGTGTCCTGGAATCACTCATAAGCCTTGATCCATGAAGAGGGAAAGAATGAAGCTGGATCGGTGAATATCGTCGAGGGGCAACGTAGTCTTAGCCGGGAGATTACAAATTCAGTTGACGTAGATATATGGTGCAGATCATAGTATGCTGAAAGTGAATGCATGGTGACGAAGGCTCAATGAGCCGCTGACTTATATATGCACTTCCAAACAATTTCTTCCTCAATCTCTATACTGACATATACGTTCTATAAGGCACTAGGTTGAAAGAGTCCTTTTCTTGATGAGAACCCTAAATTGACCTTAGGCTGAGTTGAGAAGCTTTTGGCCCAAACATGCCAAACTGGGCGTGAACAACCCTTGTTGCCCAACAGTACGCCTTGAATATCTTTGTTGTCATTCACCAAGCCCATCATCCCTACAAGTGGACCACTACTCACTTCAAGGCCATTCAACCTATACTGAGTGTCCACGCACGCAGAAGGTGACTGTCCTGAGCTGCTCCCTATCAAATTCAGCTGGTGCCTTGCTGGCATGACGCAAGAAGTCTGCTACTGCAGTAGTTATTATATAATATTGGCCCCTTCTAGAATAATCTTTTTTGAAAGGAACTACATGACCTTTGAGTGGTATATCATATAAACAGATATACCTGCGGAACGACAAATATACTGGGATGAGCCAAAACATACATTTTGCAAGAACTTACAGCCGCATTGTACACGCGAGGATTTCAAACAAGAGCGCTCATGTCTCCCTTGCTTATGCAAATTGGCAAACTGCATTTATCCCTTGCTCTTTACACATCCCTCATCGCAGGCAGCTAAATAATGGAATTTTGAACTTACCTCATTCCGTGAAGAGTGCTGTCAAGTTCCATTATTTAGGTATCTGCTAGGACACCCCTGTCATTCAGACAAGATCCCGTGCCGCTTATATTAAGAGCCTTACAGTTAGTTATGCTAAGGCTGAGAAGCAGTTGCTTGGTGACTTCCTAGGAAGTCGTTGACGGTTCCGATATCTACATGCATACCTACGTACCTTAAGTACACATATATTTAGGCCAGTATCTATACAATGCCAGCCACAATTATCTCAAGTACTACAAACCAAGCCAGAGAGCATCTCGTCATACTCGCTCCTACCAGTGTAGGGATAGAACATTTCCCGCTCAAATGCCTACCTACCTAGTCTAAGTTTACAAGACGCTCTAAGTATGAAGACAAGCGACATCAACCCGCTCAATCCGCAACACGACTCACGATGCCATCTACAGCCTCACGTCTTTAGGCCATACTAACTCTCATAAAATACTCCCTACCGTATCCAGCAAAATTGGCCTGTCAACCCTACCCTAGATATACCGATCCACGAGCTCTACCACAAGATACAACGATAAACAGAAGACGAGCAGCTCCAACACATCCCTACTCTACATAAGCAAATAAAACTACCAATCTGAATCTGCATCTCATTCAAAAAATAATATGGAGGAAGCATGGTATACCCGCTCCTCGAACTCTTTCGTATACACACTCACGAATATTCTCGCACATATTTTCATTTTAAAATATAAGATTTCTATATACACCTCCCACTTCACAGTCAACCCTATATACTCAAAAACAGTCTGTAAACCCGACAGGTACCTATACATACTTCGCTCATCAATGATATACCACAAGTAGGCACATACACATAGATAGATGAGCATCACCCGCTCCAAAATGTCGTTCAGAAAGTTTTGAATCAGAAATTAAGAGGCAAAAAAGAAATAGAATAAAGCAAGCACTAGACCCTCCCAAAAGTCCAAGTTAACGTATATGCTTGTTATACACTTCCTTTCGTATCCAGCTGCGTCTATGAAATTTGAGTGATGATGCTGGTTGACTGGTAGTTGTACAAGCAATAGTGAAAGGCAGGTCTTAATCTCATCATAAAACGCCATATGCTCCTATAGTTTCCTTATTTCCCAGTCGTAGCCAGCTTAGATGAGACCTTTAAATAACCATGTACACAAGCGCATCCAAGTCTCTCTCTTCCTCGGCCAAGTCAAGTGGCTGAGTGCTGAAGATAGAGTATACGAGAAAGCTCAGGCTTAAATAACCCTTCTCTTCCCTGAGACATGGATGAAAGTGAGTTGCGTTGGCGTATGTGGTTGATTTGGCCGAAATGGTTTATTTATTAACTGTCTGAAGGGCTTAGTCCAGACTCATCCATGCAAAGGCTGAAAGAGCACCCGTGATAATGAGAATAGTGAGAATGCTCGCGCCGGCCTTGTCACCAGTTGTGATGGGGCTAAACGTCGGCAGTTCTGTCTTCGTTTGGCCAGCATCAGGATCACCTTTGGACGTGCCACCCGTGGTATTGGTGAGCGGAGGTGCGACGTCAGGCATCATTAATGCTGTCAAGGCACCGAGGACGTTCATCTCCAAACTAGCACTAAGCTGACCATCATATTGACCGGTGGTCCAGTGGAAACCACACATGCGTCCATTATCTCCACCTGTACATTGCTTCACACCGGCGGCAGCCGATGTTTTGAGAACAGGTAGGATTGTGTCTCTTAGGAAAGGCGCCATCTGGATCGTGTTTGCCATCCAGCGGTGCATATAACCTCTATAAGACTCCATATCAGCGTTGCAGGAACCCGGGGGTGGTTCACACGAAGGCTCGTAGGCAATCCCATCTTTAGCGAAAAAGACCCGAATTATACCCTTAGTCATGCCTTCTACACGTTCCTTCCACTCATCACTCTCTGTCTGTTTTGGTCACATGATGTCAGCTACACTTTTTCATACATAGAGACTAGGCAGGATCCTCCATGTCTTCTGCAAGGCTTGGTATTTGGAATCAAGTCCCTGCAGTTTTTTGAATTGCGGCCACAGAAAAGTGAACCCGAGAAAAGGTGTACATACCGCATTATACATAAATGCACTTCCCTGCAACAGCATGGCAGCATTGTAAGAAAACTGAGCCTTATTGATTCCCTTGCAATCAGGCAGATGAGCACCATCGTAAACGTCGTAGTCCTCGGTGATGTAACCTAGTCGCCACATCAGGTCCCAGGTTTTCTCGGCAAGTTCACCATAGGTGGAGTTGTCTGTATAACGGTGAAGTCGGGCACCGATATTGAAGTAACAGGCATTAGCAACAGCTGTTTGTTGAGGGACAGTCAGTATCAAAATCCTGCGGTGGAGATTTGGTTGAGAGGGCGCGTACTATTGATGTAGTCAAACCCATTGTTGGTTCTATACACCTGCCAACGTAGACCCCAGTCGCAGTTTCCACCTTCAACACGTCTGTCTATGTTGGTCTGCTCGTTGAAGACGGCCTGAGCTAGCGCCAACCATTGTGGCTGTTCGGGGGCGGGATCTCTGAATCCTGTTTCGGCAGCAATGAGAGCGGCAAAAGCCCAGAAGGCCTGATCATCGTTACCCATCGAAGCAGACCAGTTGGCTGGGTTGTAATCTTTCTCGTCTCCGACCTGGAATTGCAACGCTGTGAAAATAGTATCATCATATGTGTCGTCCTTCATCACATTTCGATAATCCAACAACGTTCCCCACATAGCACCACCTTGCCACCAGTAATAGTCGCCATCCGGGGGAGGGCCAGGCAAGATACCTGGAACCCAGCCGGGTTCATCGCCGCGGTAGAAACTGAGGAGGTCTTCAGCGACGAGGGCGGCTGCTTTCTTTATAGATTCTGGATGAGGTAGAGTGGTTAGCTCGTCGCAGAGGGGGGGGGATTCAAAATCCATCATTGAAACCGAAGTGCGCACGAACCAGGGTCATCGAGATCAACATCGAGAGCACCAAGGGCTCTACCGGCGAGAAGACCGCACGCGGCTAGTAACGCCGTCGGTAGCCTCACCATGATGCTGGCGGCTGACTCCTTTAGTGTACAATAAACGCTATTCTAACAAGCGAGCGAGCGGGCACTTTCGACTCGGAAAGCACAAAGAGACAGGTCGGTCGGGGTATCGTCAGTCGAGGTAACTACGGAGAAGATGGGTGCGATGTGGTGAAGGCCAAACGAGGGTAGTCGATGATGGTTGTATTGATTCAATTGACCATGCGAATCGACGAAGAATCAACGAGCGACCGAGTTCGTATGGAGTCGGGTTGGCGGTGGGAAGCCGGCACCTGGCGGATCGGGTTGTGCTGTGGTTGTTCGCGTTGGTGTGTTTGGTGGCTGTTGATGTAAAAGAGAGCGACGGAAGCCGGGAAATATGGCAAGAGAAGCCTCAGCAGCAAGTCCCAAGCACACTAACACTACGTATGAAATTGAATGAACGACTCAGGTGAGGGTTAGGAGGCTTGGAAGGGCAACTGAGCGACTAGATGGGGTCACGCTGGCGGACGGTTGGACGTAGACAGGCAGATCAGAGACAGGAAATGGTCAGGATGGGCGTCTAGGCCTAGCGCAGAAGGGTGGATGCATTAGAGTGGATACCTGCCTACCACCGTGGAAATTGCGTATTCAGACGTATGTAAGAATTACAGTAGACTACAGCAGCCTACCTACAGTACGGCTACACTGTCACAGCACACCACTGTAAGTAGGAGTAGTAGGTACCTGTAGTACGCTACAATACCACTACAATATCTCACTACCGACCTCCCTACTTCCCCCTTATAGGCTTCCGCTACAGGCTATCTGGACAATGTAGGTATGTACCTAGGTAGTAATAAATACAGTAGGTATCAAACCAGCCTGGGAATTCGAAGTACCCGGACACGCGCTACAATTCTCGTCACGGAATGCGGATTGTGGCAATGTAAAACGCAATAAAAAAGGACAAAAAGGACAAAACTACAAAACTACAAAACAACCGCTGCAGGGACAAGGACCACGCTATTGGCTGCAGCCCGTCCCGTACCGAGCGTCAAACACCTGCACAGCCTCACTGCCCAGTCTAGGTAGCCAGCCAAACAGCAGCCAAAAAGACCATACCTTAGGGAGGTACCTAGGCACTTTAAGTAAAGGGCTTGGGACTTGCAGTAACCGCTTTCATGCACAACTGTCTGCTTACTCCGTACTTACTTTCGCATTCTGAACCTGTAGGTTTCCCTTAAATTGAGTTTGCTTGTGGGTAAGTAGGTAATTGTAATCCTCAAAAGCGAGTAAAAAAGTGTACAGCCTACAAGGTCCCAAAGTTGAACAAAAAACAGTTGTAACGATTACGTCCTCATTGATTGTGCCGTGTGTACCGCTACCTACCGTATTCCCTCCCTGCCTACCTAGGTACCAAGGAAGTACCAAGCCAATAGCCACATTCCAAGGACTTAGGCATGATGACTTCATGATGCGCAAAAGAACTTGCAAACACGACAATAAACCAGTACACACGTAAAACAAATGCATATCTAGGTACTTGTTCCGAGATTCCGAGATCCTCTCTTATCTGAATATGTTTACGATAACATCATTTCTCGTTCCGTTAATTCATTCATCCAGTCATTCATGACAATAAATACAGTAATTATACTATGCAGGTGCACACGTAAGTTCTGTTCTGTCATCCCTGAGAGGCCTCTCTCTCTCTCTCTCTCTGTGCTAAAGAAAAATAAAATAAAATAAAAAGCCCGCTATACCGCCAAAAGAAGGGGAAAACTGGTCTGTCCTCCCGGAAACGGCTAGCTGCCGCAACACATCATCATCATCTTCTGGCATTGTACTTAAAGTACTCTCCAAAAATGGAGGCGGGCGATCCGTTAGCCATTCTGCACAAATCTGGACCTTGTCCAATCCCACCTTCCGATCTCCACGAGCTGAAACAAGCATGACGACGACGTGAAACTATAAAGAACTAATTGAGGTGCACTACCTATACTTTTTACTACTATGGGCTGTACTACGACAGAACCTACGATTATATGATAAATCTTAGAGGTTTTTTTTAATCTATCTTTGTAGTACTTACATGCTGTGGTATTTATTGCGTCATGATATTTGTGTATATTACGGCGTGCTCTACATAGTACACTACCAACAGTAGGCAACCCGTGGATCCGTGCTGCTGCGATATTGACACAGAAACATCTGCCCGGTATCTACTTCAAAAAGCAGTATAATCTTCACATCTTTGTCACAAAGCGAGAAAGAGACAAATGTTATAACACCTTACTTAATTTTTGCTTCAGTTATGCCTTGCCCTTCTGCAGCATCTGCTTAACTATAGCGAGCTAAACTCTGCGTGCGGGATGGGGCTCCCCCCCAAAGAGACTGTCGCTTAATGTGGTGATAATGATGTCGATCGATCAACGCTGTGATGAGGTATGCAGTGTACGAATGTAAGAGTGTCCAGGTGTTGCGTATGCCACCATAGACCAGAAAATTCCCCTTTTCCAGGAAAAACGAACACAGAACTATATCTACCAAAGGCAAACCAATCTGGAAGCCTCATTTCCCGTTCTCTCTCTCTATCAAACGAAAGGGGTGATACCATAAGAACTCCAAAGATGTTCAGAATCCCGGGAGAAAAAAAAAAGCTCATGACCCAAAACGCCATTGTCCTGTGAAGTCGTGATAGCGTCGTGAATGCTTGTCGTAATTGCACATGGTTGTGCGTCATGTATGTGTTGTGTTGGTGATTCTTTCCCTTGATCTTTTTTTTTCAGAGGGGAATCATATCAGAGTATGGCCCAGGCTGCATCAGCTCCTACTCATCCGTAGCAGCTTCGTTCTCAGCCATAGTATAAATGTCGTCCATGCACCCTGTGTTTTTTTCTTCGCCTTGCTTTTATGCTTGGAAGATGATGTATATTGGATGGAATGAGCAGCTCTAGCTTCTCTGCCGTATGTGGGTGGGCTGCGGGGCCCCGTGCTGTCGTAGCTACTACTCATGAATTTCTCCGATTCGCTTATTCGACTCGGCGTGTTTCGACGTGATAAACTAGGCCGCCCGATGTTCAAGCTCGGCCGAGGCATGGATAGACTCGGACGGCCGCTGCTCGCAATGCTGACTTTTCTGTTGTGCTTTCCGCGTTGAAGAGCTTCTTCTAGTTCGGCAGCTTCTTCTCGCGCGCGCGCAGCTAATTGCTCCTTATGTTGTGCTGCCGACTGCTTCTCAAGCTCTTGCGCACGCTTATTGTCGGCCTTTTCTCGACGCTTGATCTCTTCCCGTGCATATTTTTCGTCCTTGGCCCTTTCTTTGATCTCAAATTTCCTACGCGCCTCACGGAGATGTTCGGCCCGTGTAGCAGTATCCAGATCCGACTTGGCACGCAGCCGTGGAAACCCACCATCGAGGGACGTGCGCATAATGGGCGTTATCGATGTAGAAGGGGATGTCATGGCGTTTGGTGGCGGGTTTGATGTAGGTGAATCCAAATCTACACCACGGTCCAAGTAAAGATCCGAGCGGCTGGATACATTAGCTAACCGAGAGGAATGTGTGGGAATACTTGAGCAAGTGCGCGAGGTGTTGACTCGAAGAGGCGGCTTGGGTGAATTCGTATCAGAGACATCGGTGGAAGATGTATGCTGACTTTGCAGTGAAGGGAGATGTGAATTTAAGGCTGGCTGAGAAGCTAAATTTGAGCTCGCAAAGGTTGAGCAGTGAATGTTAATGGCGCTATTGTTGTGACTAGTACTCCTATATTGTTGTGAATGGTTGCGGGGCTCTATACTACCAGCAATACCATCCTCATTGTCCTCGTCTTCGGTAATAGTAGTGGGTGAATAGTCACGCGTGTCGGCTATTGAGGCGAGGGAGTTCGCGTACGACAGCAACGGCGGGGTTGACGTGCGCGGCGTTTGCTGGAAGGGGTGTACGAACGTGGCACCGGCCTGGCGAGGAGCAGGAATGCCGTTGCTACTGTTGGACGTTGTACCTGAAGCGTGACTTGTGCTGCTGATAGATCTCGAATGGTTGTACCGCCGCGCACTCACCCCATTCCCAAGCACTCCCAATCCTACTCCTCCGACTGTCCCCGACGGAATCGTACCGACACCATCTGGCTGCTCGTAGAAAGAGAGCGACGAGGACCTGCCCCAATCCTGTTGACTACTCCGATACTGCTCGCCCTGTTCATCCCAACCTCGATCCAGGTCCAGACTTTTTTTCTCCTTTTCAGAATGGGACCATTTCTTAAGAATCGGCTTCACCGCCGGTTTGACCTTGGACTTGCCAACCCTGTATTTGGCGCCATGCGATGGGAAACCGGACATAGACTGCAAGGATGCCATCGCCGTTCCAGTGTGGAGGAACCCAATTACCGAAATGGGAATTTAGGTTTTATGGAGGTCTTAATGGCGACCCAGCCAAGATGCGGCCGGCAGCTTTGTAATCGGCGACAAGCGCACCGGATTACTAGGCGACATACATTGAGCACGGGTAGGCTTGATGTAAACACAGGAAAGAAGGTTGTAGTTTAATAAGGTTCAAGCCAAGATAGCGAGCAGGTTTCTGTAGAGCCAGCTCGGGAGCAACGAGTAAGTTTCTTTTAGATTGTGGAGGGAACAATGAGACGGGCTCTGCTGACAGTCCGAGGAAACCGGCAGAGGTGCTGGTAGAGGACTGGAGGCTAGTGTCAGATAAAATGGCTTAGACGTAACATGTAATATTCATGAAAGAGGCAGCGAATTAAGAAGAGCGTTCGCTGCTTGGCCAATTGATTGCGTCTCAAACAGTGGCTGACGCGTTAATCACGCAGACACAATCATGAAGGAAGAACTAATGCCTTAAGTACCCCAGGTTGAACAGATGACGAGTTACCTAATTAAGGCACATCATTTTGGTGGTACGAGCACGACAGGAGAGGAGACTCTTAGGAACACAAAAAAGGCGAATGAAAAGTGGACGGCTTCATGAATTTAATAAGGAGGCATAAGTATGTTGGTTACCTACGTACGCTAGACGTGTGATAAGGAGTGAGGGAATGAGGGAAGACGGGTGAGATGGGTGAGATGGTTCGGTCTGGCGCCTAGACTGCGCTAGGATGTGCGTGGATGTGCGTGCAGGTGAGAGGAGGCGAGAGGAGGCGGGTGGTAGCGCTGGTAGTAGCGGTGGTGGTAGCAAGAAGGCGGAGAGAAAGAGGGGGAAGCAAATGAAGGTTTCTTGTTTGGGCGGCGCGGGTTGCTGGGGATGATGGCGGATGCGGGCGGATGTTGAGGATGCTGGGGTTTGCCGGGGATGCTAGTGCACTAACTAACCTAATAGACCTTAAAGCTTTAAAGTGATGTGTAGATAATGTCGATAGGCTTGCAGGCCGACCGAGAGAGACAGGCGAGACAGGGTTGACGGGGGGCCGACCGCTCTTTGGGAGAGAGGGTTGGCGTGTTGTGGTCGGCGTTGGCGACGCAGCGAAATGAAAGAGGAGACACGAGTAATTGAGCAATCAACCAAGAGACAACCAAGAGCCCAGGGGAGGGGGGCTTGTTTGCTAGACTACGCGATAATATGGTAAGGGTTGGTTTTGGTGTGGGTTTGCTACAGTACAATAGGTGAGGTGGTGAGCTGTTATGTTGTGTCTCTGAGGCGAGATGGATGGATGGATGGATGGGACGGCCAAAGAGATGTCAGACAAAGACCAAACAACAATAAACAAAGAACAAAGCAATCTTCATTGGAACAAGGTGGGCGAGTTGTGAGACGATCTCTTCAGCCTCATCCCAATCTCCAAAATCTCAGCCAGTCTCGCCAGTCTGGACTCTGCTGAACTGTTGTCATTCGCCACCTGTTCGTCTCCAAGGGCCAAGCTGCCGGATGATCATCTGGGATCATCTGGCCCTCTAGGCTCTCACTCAGCAACACCTCAGCCAGACTCAGCTCAGCAACGGCCTCATCAGTCAGCAACCGTCGAGACCTAATCATGGATCATGCAAAAGAGGGGCGCGAGGGGAGAGATAAGCGGCGGCCGGGCTCGGAACCCGGCAGGGGATCGGGTTCGTTGCGTTGACGGGTCGACGGATCTCCTTCAGGTCTACAGTACTAGCGCACAGTGTTTTTAGGCGTCCAAAAGAGGTTGGTCTGTGTTTAGCATGATGAGAAACCACTCGGATGCTGTTCTTAATGGTCCTCCCCGTCTAGTTGCACAGCTAACTTGCTCTGGACGTCCAGTGCGACAGTATCATAATCAGAATAAACACTGTATCCCCTAAGTACTACGAAGCACGAAGGAAGAAGTAATCCTCTTCTCTTCTCCCCGCCCTCTATCACAGATGCTAACGATATCCAAGAAGGCATAGCTCACGTGTTTTGTCGGTCCGTGTCTGAGAGCACTATATACATCGTTGTTTCACGCTTAACTCTCTAGCTGGTCGGTGTCTGGAGTAATGTGATCCTTCCCTAAGTGAGTATGCTCTCATCATGATGTCACGGATTCATAGTTTTGAATGAATGGGTAATAATTAGCAACTGTTAACTATGATTCCTGTTTGTATTGAAATAGAAACCAAGTTGATGTCTGAGTACCTAGTTACCCAAGTAGGTAAACAGCCTCAAGTACCCCCCAACTCTAAATGTGAAATGTCTAGAGAAAAGAGAGGCAGAGGTCATTCAATTCAATCTGATTTTTTGATAACTAGTGTAGTCTACCTGCATGTTGGAGTATGCAGGAATCCGAATATATTTCGTCGTGCTCTGGGGGGTAGAAAATATTCCCAACTCAACAGCGTTGATCCTGAGCTCACTGCAACGACATTCTCGATGCCTACCCTCCGTAACATCTCTCGAGAATGTACCGCCGGGGCCAGCGACGTGAACATTGTGGCCTCCTAGGTACTCGTTGCTGATTTTGTTGATAGTGGTGGGACGACATCTTGTAAACATAAGACACGTCAAGTTGACTACGTGTTCAGATAACCCAAGCAATCGATTCATCGAAACCACTATCAGGTACATCATGTCTGTGGCCGTGTTGAGGTTGCATTAATGCTCACAACAGTTGACCTAACGTCGCCAGTATTTCAATCACGTTCAGGATCAGGCCCGCAGCACGCCGATGAATAATCCCAAATTGCTATACCCCAATCAATGGCTTACCTGACTATGTGTGTTCCGAGCGAAGACAGTTTCAGTCAGGACAGAGATTGTCATGAACATTTGCTACTGCGCGCAGTCCTCGGGATTCTGCTATATTCTGGGTATAAAGAAAATGAGTCGAGTGTTCAGCTGTATGCTGTATCGAAAAGAAATCATTTGTCTAATTGTAGAGAATGTATTGACTTAATGCGACAATCACGTCAAGTCAAATGACAAGAATGACGCCGCGAACAGCAGCTTCAACCCCATACTTCATCGGCGACTTTCTTGACAAGCTCGAGCTTTTCCCACATTCTTTCCTCAGTCATATTCTTCCCCCCAGCCAAACTACTGCTACTGAACCCACATTGCGGGCTGACAGCAAGGCAATCTAAAGCCTCAGATACCGCAACTCCCTGAGCATCAGCAATAACTTTAGCAGCCATCTGGATCTTCTCTTTGATATCCCGCAGATCTTCAAGCTCAGCCTTCTTAGTTGAGACGAGACCCAAAACGACATTCTTACCCCGGGGCAAAAACCTCAAAGGTTCAAAGCCGCCAGCACGCTCAACATCGTCGAACTCAAGGTAATACGTCTCATAGTCTGTCTCATTGAACAATTTCTTCGCAATAACCTCGTACGAGCCCTCCACCCAATTCACGGAACCGGACATATTACCGCGACAGAGATGCATTCCCATATGCAAGTCCTTCGGTTTCTTGGAAAGGAGTTTATTGTGCGTGCGGGTGTACAGATCTAGGAGCTCATCTGTGTTGGTACCGTCTTTGTTGCAGCCCTCGAGGAACATGGACGACGCAAAGTACGTGAGATGCGGATCATCGACCTGAATATTGCGCAAGCCGGCATCGTACAACGTCTGCAGCTCCGCCGCATAGCATTTTGCTATATCATCGAAGTATTCTTCGTCCGAAGTGTAGCCTGAATCGGCCGTCCACGCCGTCCCCGGTTTCAGCTGGATATGCTGATATGAGGGAGCTGGAACAGTGATCTTGGCGGCGCTCCACAAATCCTGGGGTAGGTTCTCACGTAGTGAGAGCCACTCGGACAGATAAGGAGACTTCTCATACGTGATCTTACCCGTGCAGACAACGGCGGCGCGGGTTTTGGCGCCCATCTCGGCGAGTCTCGTCGTCGTGGGAAAATTAGTGCGGAACGCATCCGGGATCGGCAGCGTCGGACGTGCCTCGAAACCGCCCAGCTTCTCAAAGAATCCCCCATAATAAATGTGTCTCGCATACTCTCCGTCTGTAATGGGCCAGATACCTTTTTCTAACTGGAGTTGCACGATCTTTCGGATGGCTTCTCGCTCAGCTACTTTGGCAGTCTCCGGTATCTCAAGCGAGTACATCTGAGACGGAGAGCTCAGACTTGCCCGCGCCTCAAGGAGCTCTTTAGGTCTCAATAGAGATCCAACATGATCGTTTCGAAAAGGGGGTGCCATTTTGATTTAGTGATAGTTTTGCGAGATTGCCTATCCCTTTCTCTATTCTCTCCTTTCGAGGATTATGTTTCGAAGGAAAAGAACCCAAGTGCCGAGTTGGGTCTGCTGTCTTAACTCGGACCCCGCCCGTGATTATTGGGGTATTTCGAATAACTATACCCGATCAGACTTTTTCCATATTTAATGGACAGCGTGTTGATAGTACGTGTCTCTATTTGAGTATACGCACACTTTGTAGCTTTCACTCTCAAGGGTCAAAACTGGAATGTCATGGATTTTGACCTCATGGTTTTTGTAGTTTCAGAGAGCGGACGCGTTTCAATAGTCCAAACCATTGTTCGTCTCAAGGTAGACTGCCTGAACTCGTGACGCCAGTATCATGTGCTGATAGTGTACATGAACCACCTACTTAGAATGTCGTTAGCCCCTACTTACACTCCACAACCTACCCCATAGTCTTAATATGGACTCCAGCTACTTTTAATTAGCAGGAGAAGTGAGCTAGGATGGCAGATTTGGGGGAACCAAAGAAAGAGGTCGGTATATAGATATATGTATTAGATAATAATAAGTTGAAATACTCTGCGCTAGTAACAGTGTCGCCGAGCGTAAGAAAAGTGAATATAGGTCATAATCCAGAAGTTGGGTGTCAACGAAGCGCTTGTAGTTAAAACAGCAAGCCGTAAACCACCGTTCTTGCGATAAGAACGTATATAGAATCAATGATGTAATCTCACAACTCACCCGATTGTCTGGACGGAGCAGATTAGCCTTGGTATACTCGATATCGGTGTTTATATCGCGAAATGGTAGTTGTGAATGTGGAGGGATTTCTGACTATACTCATCGCTAGAATATGAGCTTGTAACGCCCATGGTGAAATATAACAGCATGCCAAGACCTGGTATACCGGCTATTGACTTCTATTGTTGCGCAAGGGTCCCTCTATCCTTCTTGCGGGCAAAGCTGAAGCTATGTACAGAAAGAGTCTCTTTGTTACAGTCTTGTAGGTGTCTTGTAGCCTCGTGACACAGCATATAAGCTCGGTGTATGGCTGTTCATATGCATTCCCTTTACATTAGGAATGAAGCCTATGTCAGGAACAGGTTAGTATAGGAGAGTGATCACACCTTATTCCCATAGTTGCCTGTCTCGAAGTTGAAGGGTTGGAAAATGACTCAAGGTAGAGCTTTATACTCATATCTTGGACTAGAAGCCGCCTTTTGGGGGGTCTAAGCTACGATTAACTCACATCATGGGAATACTGCAAGATTCTCCCGCTCTATCTTGGGCAGCGCGGACAAATTAACACCAGAAGGTCTCTTTTAGAGATGGTAAGGAGCTATCACCGCTAAATTTTGCAATGGTAGACGCCACCTATGACCAGAATTAATGACGGCGGGTAATGTGTGAGACCCGGCAGTATAGTCGATACTGCCTTCATGTAATGGCAAGGAGTAGCTCGAATCTTACAGCGTAAGAATCGTGGTCAGAGAAGATTACGATATTTAAATATGATACTTTGGTTATGACAAGTGGTGAGATTCAGGACTTGGATTCAACTCTGATCATAGGCTAAAGATTTATTACACTATTTAGGGCACCGAAGGTCCATTCGGACCACTTTCCGGCTTGCAAGTCTTGCTCTGAATATTTAGGAGAGTCGATTAGGGTGCGCCAATATGTCTCATCAGCGAGGTCCAATATTTAGCCTCGTCATCGATATACTTGTATATATATAAATATATAAATATACCGTTTATCACAATATTTATCGAATCTAGATCTCAGCTGACGTATATCCTCAAATGACTGTGTTGATATTATATGAGTTTCCAAGTCTGCTCTCATACTACTCAAGGTAGACACGTTGTAATATGTATATCACTTAATTAGATAGCTACTGCATTGCCTGTACACGGTATCTGTAAAATTGTATTGAAGCACTACTATCACTATCAACAATATATATGCGACTTGAAATAGCTTCATTGCTTACCCGTAATGCCTCAAGAAACCTGGCGGATTAGTTATCCTAGGATACACAATACGACAACCTCACTTTTGCTGAGCAAAGGTTCTGACTCACATGACGCACTAGAAGTAAGCTCAGCAAGTCCCAAGTTTTCGATATTCTAATTCGTGAAAATGGGCTCATGACGTGAAGGTATCTAAAGCCTACCAATCACAACTATGTAGTCAATTAAGCAGCACCCAAGATTGCATTTCAACTTATTTCTTACTAAAACTTACTGTAGTAAAGCCAGTTAATTTATCCATACGTGGATAAGAGGACCGATGCTTGTATTTCTGGCTCAGCTCCACAAACGCATCTGCTGGTTCCTTGCTGCAAGAGTAACGTTGACCCCAAACCGTGAAATAAGAATCCGTCGTCTTTTACCGACCTAGATAAACAGCCTTGGGTGTTTCCCGCAGCCTACTTCGCGGCTAAGTTGGATAGATAGGGACCGCATCGATGTGGCCAGGGCTGCGGGCGAATACCGCATAATCTAGCCCCGAACTATCTCTGACCGACTACCTCCCGTTGCATTCGGCTCTACGTCTGTGGGAACGTGAAAACGTGAGTTCCGCTCCACCTCAGGTCATGGAACGCTACATGAGGTTGGTTATGGCAGGTGTCAGTTTGCTTGGCATCCCTC
The DNA here is from genome assembly GCF_022495145.1 of Xylaria bambusicola. Lineage (NCBI taxonomy): Eukaryota > Fungi > Ascomycota > Sordariomycetes > Xylariales > Xylariaceae > Xylaria > Xylaria bambusicola. Next base: position 383,908 of record NW_025953571.1, read on the forward strand.
TGCGGTGGGCTCGCCGTTGCCTGGGGGGGCCTGTGCAGTCGAAAGTCTGGCTCGCAGGGGCAGAACCCCCCGAAAATAACCATACAACGCTGCAGCTTCCCGGCCCGGGTCCAGCGTGGGAACGGGGTGATATACACCCTAGGAATCTCGGTGAAGCATCTCGGCATGTCCAACACGCGTTGACCCGTGCCTGACAGGCACCCCTGGCTCGGTATTGCAGAGGACGGTGTGATTCACCTGCTTCTCGAACCGGAAAACAAACTTGCCGTAAAAGTACTATGCAGATGAAAATTTTCTGTGCCGTCCCGTGCCGTAAGAATAGGTAGAGCAGGCGGCCCCGAGCCGCCGTTCCTGGGTTTACCGACAGAGCCCCATATGGCAAGGAAAGTACCGGTAGACGCTATGGTGTCACGATTCTTCTCAACAACCCTGGCGCTTGTATAGCTGATGCGCGTAATGCTTTGCCACATAACGGACTCGAGGCATTCCCTTCTCTCACGTCGTCAAGCTTGTAGATAGAAGACAAGGGTTGTGGTGCTTGCCCGTGCAATGGGATGCGTTCCTGGCTGATCTATGGAAGGTCAGACTCTGATTATCATAACGTAAGACATAATGATGAGAAGGTTCAATGAGCGTACCAGCAACTCCGCCCGTCATTAACTGCTAATGTGTAACGAGGCAGCCTTCAAACTACTTACCTAGGTAGGTAACGCGAGCTTGCTGATATACAACTAACTGTAATAATAACAATATCGGTGTGCAGTAGAAGCGCTGCTAGTCAATTATCGAGATAATGCGAGAATAAGAATCAATCTTTTCAAACTCGGTCTAACCGTTGAAGTTCATTTCTGAATTTATTCTCAAGCGTGCTTACATCTGGTGTCTCGGCTTGGCGTGCTGACGTAATCGCATAGGCGAAAGTAATAACAGTAGGTAATCACTCAAGGGAAGAGAAATTGACAGAGAGATACTATGATAATCATGACGGAACCATGAGAAAAATTCGACACTACAGTTGTGTCATGCCTTATTTCTTCAATTAGTCGGTCTTTGTGGGCATAGTGTCATGGGTGCAATATGATAGACGCGTCAATAGCTAAGGATTACGGGAAGTGGCCTAATTGGCTGCTCTATCTATTGTTTTTTCTTCCTTTTCCAACTTCCAGTTTCAATCTTGATAAACAGTTTCAACACTAAGATGTGTCTCATTTCTCACTTCTACTTTCAAGCTCCCTCAAAGAGTGGATGAATTATCTCCGAATGGACTCAAGCAGCCGACATCGGAATCACTATATTTTTCACTAGATGAATCAATGCCGTATACTCAAGCACAATCGTAAGGTTGAGCGCCTGGAATCATTCGGAGCGATAGTAGTTCAGACTATATTCGTAAATATAGTGCGAGCCTAGTTTGAAAGAACCGTACCCATCCGATTATGATCAACTACGTTGCACTACATACGCTTCGCCCATTCCTTAACTCACAGTTCCGGGGCCAAGTTGGATTCACTTTCAGCAAGGTAATTTGATCATCTGTGTGAAATCAGGCTAGTAAACGAATCACCAAAGTTTGCCATCTGTCCTCAACGGAGACCTCGTCTCCTGCCAAGCTCAGTAAGTAGCGGATGATCTATCAAGCCAACACGGTCGTGTACTGGTGAATATCTGAGTAGATGCATCGTGCGGGCCACATCTTCGTCGCATTTCTTCTTAGAGGTAGTTCTAGATTTCCTGAGTGGTCACTCATCATTCTCGATTTCCTCCCGAACGACCAAAGTGGCGAAGATCTCTGTTTCTCCATTGGGGCTGAAGTCGCGAATGACCTGCTCACATGACAAGCAGAAGAGGGGCGAGAGGTGGCAACAAGTGAGTAGTAAGGATTAACAGGTCCAGTGATACCCACGATATGCATTCGACGAGCGAAGCAAAGAACTTTTGACTCCGCAAAGTGTACTTCCGCGATACTTCAATTCGATTGAGGCGACGCTGGTGTTCCGTGAGCTATCGTCGTCGCTCCGGGGTCCGCTACCCGCCTGGAATCAGCCGAATGGCTGTTCAGCAGTCCACGCGGTCGGAGCTGTTGCCACCGACAGGTGTCAGCTCCCATCGTTCTTGATTGGTACTCAGCATCGGGTAGGTGTTGCCTATCAGAGGACGTACTCGGGTCTCTGACCTCATCCTCCTCAAGGGCATGAGGGTATTCTTGCCATCTTTGCCACATCCCCATCATCCGCCTCCCCAAGGGACGCTTGTCGCCGTGGCTGTCTTGACGAGAGACGGCTTCGAAGTCGAAATAGAAGTGGGATCATCATGCATACAACACCGGTGAGCTAGTCAGGCGTGATCACGCTGCCTATCTTCGCATTAGTTATGTTCTTAAGCGCGGATGGCGAATGAGAAATGCCCTCGGCGGGTACGAACCCAGAACCATTGTCTTGACCGCCAAATGTAATATATTTCTAAGGCCAACATGACAGGGAAGCATGGGAAGCATTGAAAGCTCCCTCTGAGCAGGAAGTCTAAGCGCAAGCATGCGGCACAATCTCGGTCACCTCTCGTTCAGGAAGCAATTGGGTTGTGACAACATTGGAAATGAGAAGAGATACCCAGGTGTTCTTCTTTTCCTGTTTCCTCTGACTCTTCTCCAACTTCCCTTGTAGTGTATGCAGTTCGGCGTCGAAATGAAACACAGCGCATGCCGTCCCCGTCGCAGTGGGGAAGGGCTTGCGCATGTAGACGTAATTTACTCAGACCTAGCACTACTGCATATGCATCCGAACAAAGTCATTGTGCGTCACATAGGCCAGCTATGTGATGCGATGCTCAGGTACCTGTGGAATCAGTCTTGCAGGATATGGCGAGGCAGATTTGGGTAAGAGGTAGAGCTTTCTCGAATGGGTTGTGCAAACAGCGAATATAATCTGTACAGTTTCTCTCAACCCATCTGCCTACGTAGTTGGTCCATGCAGTGATGTTGCCGCAAAGTTCTGCATACGCACATCATCGAGTCTTTTTCTCTGACCGGATGCATTGTGGTGCTTCCGCGGGCCTCCCGCAGTGGGCCGACTAAGGTTATCTGGGATCTAGACTAAGGTTCCATCCGTGAGGAGACGTACGAGGTGCCGAATGCATCTTGAAAATGCCGATATCCTCACTGGAGAGAGCCAATTCGTCAGCACCACGGAAGAACGGGAATGCTAAAAGCGAGATGAGGATTACACTATAGCAAAGCGCGCGGTGTCTTAACGAGATAACAATACGTAAAAGCGTTTGTGGCGTCTTCATCTGCCCCCTTCGCGAGGGTCAAGACACGATCGGTACCAGACATACAATCCTTTGTGCAAGTGTTAACCAATGAGGCCATAGCTGTTGAGATAGTGAGAAGAAGACATTTGATGTTATCCCTGTCACCTACCTAATTGATTCGAATAAGCGTAGTGTAGCTGTGGGGGGCACAACATCTGGGGCCTCTCTTTTCGAAACAGTGCCGTGCAATGTAGTAGGGCACAGTCTTATCGACTCATACATACAGTAGATCTCTTTAAAAGATGAGGTTTCAATCAGGAATTAGGCACATACTGATATCATTCCTAACCAAGATGTCAGCTCGGCAGATATTCCCCCCTCGGTTCGCCTTGACGACATATAAATACAAAACCGTGATATAGGTAGAGAGAACCTAGTATTTAGACGCTCTCGCCCTTCGAGAACCTTTCCGCCGCATGGCCTCTATCATCGTCAGCAAGGGACATCTTCGTAATGGATCTAGTCCCTGCATTTATTACGGGCAAGGTCAATGTAGGTACTGTAACTATTGAGTGTGCAGTGTGCATACAACCATCTCTACGGAGGATAGCGTTTCCTGCGGGACTTGCATGGGCAAGTATTTGAACAGCCAGAGCCTTGTTGACACCGATTGATATATTGGCTTCGTGTACTCTTCCCACTTCTTCAGTGAAAATACTATAGCCTTAGTTTCAGGTGGTTCTTATTCGACTACCATTCGTCCACCTTTACAGATATAACGTAAATCGCAAACAAGCGCTGCTCACTGGGCGCAAATCACGGACACGTAATAGGCTGAGCGAGGGAATGAGCGCGGTTATACCCTTGTCATTGCTAGATAGGTGTGTACTACAGTACCTAGTGTAAATTATCACCTCGGCTTGACCTCACATTCTGCCGAGCAGTGTAGACCCGTTGTGACAGGCTTTAGGACCTGCTTCTTTTGTCCTCGTAGCGCATGCTGAATGCTGTAGGGTTTGTCGGTTGTTGCATTTGGACGTTGCCGAGAGAGTCTCTCTGCCTTTTCGCGATTTTATCTCTCAACTGAGTGGGCTGTAGTAAAGGTTGTACCTAATGTAGTTCTACACTAAAGACGGATATCCAAGGTGTTGCTTACGCTAAATGGATAGTGAAATCTTCATCAGGTAATAACAACCCTAATCCTGGTATATTACTTAGACTGAGATGCAAGGCCGCATTCTCCACGTACCCTTAATTCCACTACACTAAAGATATACTTAGTATACCAACGATATAGGACACGAAAATCCACCCACAATACAAACGAGCTTGGTGAGTAGTAATAAGGATCTTTCCCAAATAGTGCTTGTGCCTCAACAGCTCTACTTATGGATCACATGTAGCTGCTGTATGAAATCGACCCCGAGATCTGGGGAAGGAATCTCGGATCAGAGATTGTGCGCAATCGCCTAAGTAGGTTGGATCTCAAAGGAGGGCAAGTTAACTGGCTTGAATCAAGTTCTTGCATGGGAACAGTTCCAAGGGTTGCTTTCGGAGTCTAGGGCTATACATGTGGCTTGAGCGAGAAATGGGCGACCAGCCTAAATAGGTAATGGTCCTTGTGTGATAATCGTCGATGGTTCACGATGAGTACTGTGAGTTACTTCATCGTTAGCTACTTGTCCATGTACTTGTTATCGTGCTATACGTAGACGCCCGGGTAGCTATTTAAGCAGGATACATACCAGCAGGTTGAAAATCTTACTCACATCCCCCGGTGCTCATCCGTGAGTCCTTGTAAGTTAAATCCTCCTGAATATGGTAGGTAGAGCCGGAAACACACCAATCACCAATCTTATGACAGCAGCGTGCTATACTGATTTTCCACATGATAGACGGTAGCGAACTTTGACTGTCTCCAGCGTTCGAGATGCTCTTTAGGGCCTCTTACGTAGTAACGAACTGTTGAGCGGCTCTACAAGCCTGATTTTCTTTCGGAAAGCTAAGAGATGTGCGTCCAATACTTTTACTTCTCATTTCGGTATAGTTCTTCTCCGGTTTTCGCCTACATACTTCCCAGATCTCCAAGAAGGAACTAATTTTTCACTTAAGCACATGTATGCATGTAGTAATTCCCATTATGTACTTGACTGTTAGTGTGAGATGAGATAATGATTTCAACGCACATTATATGAGAGTAGGTACTTCTATCGTCTGCAACATAATAGGTCAATGTGGATGCGGAATGGACTTCGTGTTTATGTCTTTGCTCCTTTCCTTGTTCTTATAGGCCGCTCCCAAAGCCGCACATGTGCGTACTCAGATTGTTTCTCCTCTCCTTACCTGCAAAGCACGACTCAGCTACTAAAAGCTCACTGTTGCCTGACCTAATGTGGAATGTGAATACTATGTATTATGTATGCCTTGAATGCCTGTCTACCCTGTCTATTACTACATGTACTGTGGCAACAGAAATTACCCCACTCATTCCTCCTACTTAAGCGCGCCATTGTCCTTTTGATAACTCCCGCAGTGTATACTTGCGGATGCATTGAAGCTCTCGAAGTGATGAGCAAAAAAACCGGCACTACCCTCTCGCCAAAACACCACCTATTCAACCAGCTAGAGGGGGGAGATAGTGCCAGTTTTTTTGCTCACCGCCTCGGCTCTCAGTTAAGCATGTGTGCTTCTTAATTGAGTGCCGCATTGTAGTGTATCATGGCGGGTTCTTCTGGGGTACGCGGCACGGAAATTATGTCGTCCTCTTCCGGTGCTGCGATAGTGGAGACTCGAACTGGATAGATACCGTTGGCCGAGTCAAACTAGTTGTTTGGAAGGTAACTACAAGCGTTAACGTAGCAGAATCGGAGCAACACTCGTCAAGGCCAGAACTTCGTGCTCTTACTAATTCTAATGTTTCTCTTAACAACAACTACTTTCAAATGCCGCAACGCGCTAGGGTATTGTCATGGTAACAACGGCTGTACTGCTACCTACATCGATAGCTTGGAGATGACGCCTAGATTGCGCCTGGGCCACTGATAGTTGCAGAGCAGCGTGCCTGAAGGGGCACGGGCCTGCTCGGTACCAGATCAAGATTCTCGGTCAAGGACTGCGGATCTCATCTAGCAGCAAACATGGGCCGAAAGGCACCGGCACGGGATAATTGGTCATTGGCCAATGGCTTCGAGATCGGCCAAGGTTACCCCAAACTCCATTGCGATAGATTCTCTATCCGTACTGGCCACAATTGCGACAACGCCGATCGCGCCTATCTCGTCTTTCTCAAACACATATGTTATATCCACACTACGTAATCGATATAGACGTACATAAACGTAGGTCTCATCGTGTACTTAGAGGGGTTACTGTGCACTTGAATGCTTACTCATTCACTTTCATTGTTGCCTCCTGCCCTGGACATCTTAGATCTCGTATGGCACTGGTTGTAGCATACCATACAGCGTATAGTTGTATCTAGCCACCCATTGTACGACTTTACCCGGCTCCCACCGCAGGGGCCGAGCTTATTAGCATATAGTATTCGTTTCTGATAATATCTTGATATGCTGCTGGACAGAAGCTGCGTTCTGATTCACCCGGAACCTACATTCAACCGTGATGGGCATAGGGAGACTCTAATTTGCAAGCCTCATGAGGATAAGGTTAGTTACACATAATGCACAAATTGGAACAAAGTTCCCGGCAGTCAATGTACTGAGTTGGTCTTATAGCATCCCATATTCCCCTTTGGGAGCACGGAAATTGGAGGTCCCTAGGCCTTGGTTGTGACGCCTGGACGGGCCGCAAAGGACCACTTTATCTACAGTTGCAGAATTATTCTTCACCTTGTCTGCAATCGAGAGATCGAGCTTCTCACCATTGTCCCGCTGCTCATCGTCATTAACCCCATTACCCCTCACAGCTTTCAAGGGTCGCCAAGGTTTCACTCGGGTACGGGGCGGTGCCATATTTAAGCGTGGGGACACGTTTTCTATATAATCATGCTTGCCTCATTAATGGTTATACTAAGTTGGAAACTATGAGAGGCATGGATAAGTATATATGCTCCACGATGCTTAGACGGCTCGACGGACGGGACACCAACAGAAACCCTAGCTCAGGCGCGGGATGTGTCCCAAGCCGATGCATGCAATCGCTTTTAGTAGGCATCTTTATGAGCCTATGTGCATATCTCGGTGTGCAATATGTTTTGTTCTCTCTGGCAAATGCCGTCATGGCTACGTGTCTCGCCTCGCCTCTGCCTGGGTATCTACAGGAGCAATAATCTACCAATTACTCGATCAACCGAACTCGATATCGGTGGGCCCCAATATGAGCTGAAAACGGCCACACCTTATGCGTTTCAAAGTTAACAATTATAGCAGGCTCCATAGCCGCCAATGCGCCTTTGCAACGCAGCCCTTACTCTAGTGTTGCGTCACTCTCACAACCCTTCGAAGAGAGTTCTGAACAGTGTGCATTTATCATACGGTTGCTCTTATAGTGAACATAACATCTGGGTTGATGAGCTATTTTTCTCAGCACCGTCAAGATGTATCCTGGGATGAGGCCCACGTAGGTATGGAGCGATAGTTGGAAACGGTCAATTTTCAAAACAGGGAGCTCCTCTATTCCCCCACCTTCCTCCCCCTGGTCGTGCGTGCCACGGGCCTGGGACAACTGACCTGGTAAAGGAAGGCGAGACATGAGGAAAATGGAAAGAAGAAGAAACAGGCCCGGGGTAAGGTTAGCAAACAAACACTGCAAAGACTTCACATGTAGACTTTACTCGGTGCGGGGATAACTACAGTAAAAGCTCCATGACTTTTCTGCAGCTAATCGGAGTAAGTCCAAACCAACCACGGAACCCACTAGGTAGCTGGTTATATTTGATTCGCCTCAACCGAAGTTGCGAAGTAACCGCAGAAACAAGGACGGCCGATTTTCACATGCCACGGCTTTTACTATACTGCCCACTGCCTACTCAATCTACCGGGCGATTTCCACAGGGCATCCAGGCGACGAATCGTTGTTGAACGACGGAATCGATGCGAAAAATGGCCCGAATAACCCGGTCTCGGTTCCAGGTTACATACATACTTGAGCAGTTAGACTTTGTTGTTGGTGTTCTCTTAACCTACATTGCACTAGCTAAAACAGAAAAGCCCCACTAAGATGCAGTTGAACCCTTAAGTAAGTAAGTATATTAGCACCATCACTATGCAGTACTCGGTACCCTACCGTAAGTAGGTTACAGCAAGTAGTAAGTAGGTAGGGTAGAGAGAGGGTTGTGGCCAAATTAGCCTTGCGCCGAACGTCCGATCTTTTTGCTCAGATCGCTGTACATACAGCAATAACTTACTAGGTTAAGGAGAGCGGCCTAAACTCGGAGGAAGATAGTAAGTATGAGCTTCTGTTAGAAATACGTGTTACCAACAAAGGCTCACCATATGCAGATACCTGGTTGATACGTATATATCATAATACATGTATGTCCGTACACTGTCTCTAGGTTGCCCGAAGCCGGTTGGTTAACTCTGGTTGCTTGCCCACGTCGGATCTTTCCGTCCTATACTGACTTTATCAGACGACGGTTTGCTCGCGTGATCGCCGGACTACTCTACAGTAGTAAACTCCAACAGGTAGGTAATTTGTGGCAAAATTGGAATATCAAAATGACAGATTGCCTGCAGCGGACGGCCCGTTATGATCTGTTATGATCGACTCTTTCCACACACGGCTACTTGCCAACCTGGTAATATGTGCCTTGAAACAACATATCCGCCAGTTCTAGCCCTTCTTTGAGGATGACAAGAGCCGGTACACCGGATGGTAAGAGGCAGGGTTTCTTGATGGGAATGTCATGGGCAACTGCAATCTGGTAACAGCGAATAGGTACTGTCAGCGCTGAGGAATGTAAGGGCATATACTATGGTTACATAACGAAGATGCCCGAGCGTAACAACCGCACAGTGCCTTGGTTCCTTTTCTCTTGGCTTTCGGTTCTTCCTTGACTAGACGAGGAGCTTTTCTGCTCCGTTACCTAATGGATGGTTGGCTATTCCCAGGTAACCTATAATATCGACATGATTTAGCATTCTGGCATACTTCACTTAAGTAGAGTACCTAGGCCTACTTGCCTTGGGCAGATGCCGCTTCGCCCTTGTCGCCAACTCGGGTTATATCCATTGAATGCGGCGCGCTTCTGGCCTCTGGCAAGTTTGTTACGTTAGTGCAGGCTAGCCGGGCGCAGCGTACTGTAAGTGAATACATAACAGGATACCAGTGCAGCAGGTGGTGGAGGCTAGGTATTGTTAGTGCACCTACAGCGCTAGATTCGCCCCCAAGGCCCCCAAGGCCCCATCAGATCCCCATGCAAAATGCTCCTAGACTCTGAAGTAGGCACGGTAGCTCTGCCCTTAGTGGCCGATAGTGCGTAACAGATAACCAACCAGCCTTCCGCTGTCGCCAACGGCCAGCCCACACTGTAGGCTAGGTGGGCTAGAGCGAGCTCCTTTTTCCCTGATAGCTGATAGGCATATCGCTTTCCTGCCCCTCCAACTAACAACTAAGTAACCCCTCCAACTGCCTACCTAGGCGAGTAAGTACTTAGGTAGGCACCTGGTACCTCAGCCCAGCGCTTAATCAACCAGAGTCACAACCAGTCAGTCCAGTGGCTTCTTTCTCGTCGATGGACGTGATGTGATTCATGCTTGCTCAGTCTAGCCCAGCCGCGCAGGTTCGGTGTTGTTGCCTTGTTTATTATACCAAATATTCCTTCCTACCTACCTACAGTAGTGCCTAGTTAAGTTACCTCCTATGTATGTAAGTAAGTATGCTCTAAGTTACCGACCGAATCGGTTGAATGGCTCCGAGCCTGGAGACAGGCAAGCCTGAAGCACCCGAACCGTGTCGATTTGTCTGTTCCGTGCCCGTGCCTATCGGTATGGAGATGCACTAGATACTTCCTGACTGAATCCATGTTATCTGCAGGCGACTGACTTGCTGTTACCAAGCTACCTACTACTAGTGATAGATTAAACCAAGATCTACATACCAGTAGTATCGTGACTACATACGTACATACCGGGACATGTATATGCAGTCCACGACAGGTATGTCGGCCGAGTACAACTCGAGCCTTTCGAAGGAAGAAGCGACCTAAGTAAGCAGGCAGAGCATATCTCATGTATGTAAGTATAGTATTCCATTTTACTACCTAGGTGCCTACATCATATCGACCCTTGACCTCTGACCTGGTATGTACTTGTCGTCTCTCGTTACATACCTCAATAAGTGGCATGTAAGTAGTAGGAAGCCCACCCCCCCTGTTAGAACTACCTCTGCAGGTATGTAACCTAGTAAGGAGGTTTGCGGTTACCACTCAGCACCAGTATCCCATGTCCGAGTTGCATCTCCCCACCCCAGAAAAAAACACAAAAAAAAACTCCACAGGCATTGCAATGCTTGCCCTACATAGTACATGGGTCCATATGTAAGGATATGTAGGTCTGTCTGTAGGCAAAGTGTGCATGCAATGTGCGTGAGTCTTAAGTATCATGTAAGGTGGTGAATGTATGGCACGCATATATGTGGATGTAAAGTGGGATGGATACATACAGAGTAGTAGGTAGGTATGTTACATACATACATTAGTAGATACTGCTTGTCACAGGCAGGCAACTGGACGCAAGCCTTTTCTTGTATTTCAAAGCCTACTACCTCTAGGAGGTAGGAGGTACAGAATGAAGTGACCTCAACAACGATAGGTAGAGAGATCCTACTATATATGTATGTAAGTATATATTCAACTAGACACACCCACCAAGTACCTCCGAAGTAGTCAAGTCGGAGCTACAGTCTCGACAAATACATTCACACCTACCTACATACCGTAGATATATATATGTATGTGTATAATATATATACCTTCTACTTACTATATACTTAAAGAATGTATGGGATGCCCATTATATATATGCCTACATACCTACCTTAGGTATATATATGTAAATTACCTAGCATTTACTTGGGCCTTCAACACTATACCAAGTACTAATTAAACATCCAGAATGGATAACATGATGTCGGTTGCAAGCTGCCTCGGTAGGTACCTATTGGGTACCTACTTTTCCTGCATCTCCCACATACAGGCCAGTACATATATACATGCCTACTTTCTTAGTACTTTACATATATGTATGTAGGTACATGTGGGCAGCTTAGCCGCACGTAGACACAGCCTTCCCTTTTCCCCATATATCCACCCTTTCCGCTAGGGCAGGTTCCAATGCATCGTCCATGTCCATCATCTCGTCTACCTCCAAAACTAGGCGGTCCGAGGTGGTGGACGGATCGGGGTCGTAGCTTGGGGAGGTGACAATTCTTTCGATCGACTTGCGACCTCCCTGCTTGCTACTACTACCTCCCTCTCGTCTGCTCTCGTCTCCTCTCGTCTCCCCTCGTCTCTGCCCATACAGAGAGAGGTACAGTATGTCATATCAAACATCAGTTGGCTGAATGGGGTCGTATCTGGGTCGGTCCATCTGCCGCCTATATATCCTTGCCTCCTCCTCCTCCACACGCCTAGGCCATATATTTATCTACTACATGTCTCGACAACTTCCTCCCCAGCTTGTCTGTCGACGATTGTTTCTACATTCCCCTCCCCAAGAGCTATTCGCTGGTGCCGTTGTCTGGTGTCTGTCCATGCTTCTTCTGCAACACCGTTTCATTCTTTGATCCTTTGCGCCGGCGATACACCGTGTAATAAATAGCTTTTGCGATTCCTCTGCTGCGCTCCGTCTTCGACACTCGCTTGTGGCTTTTCTCGGTTGCACGGCAAAAAGGCTCGAGTCTCGATAACACGGCCGACCTCCAATCAAAACGTCCTCCATTGTTGCAATAACGTCAACTGGCTGTTGTCTGTCGTATCCTTGACTCATCCTTCTTCTAGGGGGGACTTGTCACACATCCTATACCATCATCAATACTCGCTCTGGGCAGTGACCTAATCGATAGTCTACTCAACATTCCTCTATTCATCTACTCACGGCCATTTATTGCTTGGTCGTCTGGCATTCAACGTGGTTCTTCCCTTGTCTTGCTGCGATAGAGTCTATATAGGAAGCCATTCCAGCTTCTCCAGCTTTTCTAGTTTCCATCCCAGTGACGGGCTCTCATCCTCCTCCACTCCACGCAACCATAACGGTTCTCGGGTTTTTCTCATTTGTAGAACGGCTTATTATATGAAAACGTCTACCAACCAGTCCCCGGATCGGATCTCGTACTCGGCCATACCGCACCCCAACATATCAACTCCCAGCACCGACTTATCATTTTTTTTCTTGATAAGTCACATCAGCAACGTACTAGATCACCCCAGTTGTACTCCATACCCACGTCCCTTTACTTCGCCGTCGGACGTATCATCCACAGGACACTTAAGACCCTTTCGTTGCTCCTAATCCATTAAAACTCGAATTATAAACAAGATGACATTCTTCACTAATCTTGAGGCATTTTTCTCCTCGTATATCGAGCTTCTGTCATCCCCTAAGTTCTGGTGGTACACCTTCTGGGCGCTGTGGTAAGTCCTAAGTTCTGCCATTGAATTGGCCTTCCTCATTGGTCCAAGACCCCGGAACGTGATATCTGACTACTGGCCAGGGTCCATCGCTATTTGCGCCTCATCGTTCACACTTTTAGTCATTGGTTGTACAAGTCAAAACCCATACCCGATAAACCAAGCTTCACTGCCGACGATGTCACAGTCATCATTCCCACCATTCATAATGTTTTTGAAGAGCTCCGTGCCTCGCTAGAAAGCATCCTGGCTTGTAGACCCGCTGAGCTAATCCTGGTTACGACCGTAGACAAGCATGAGGGGCTGAAGAAGCTTGCCAAGAGTCTTTCTACCCCAAACGTCCGCGTGCTCTTCACCCCAATTGCCAATAAGCGACTCCAGGTCTGCGAAGCTCTCCCAAAGGTTAACACGGCCATCACTGTCATGGCCGACGACGATGTCACATGGCCACCCACGCTTCTACCTTGGATCCTAGCTCCCTTCGAAGACCCTAAGATGGGAGGTGTGGGGACTTGCCAACGAGTACGGAGAGAGCCAGATGGGTCTTGGTCCACGCAAATCTGGAACTGGCTGGGCGCGGCTTATATCGAGCGACGCAATTTTGAAATCTCGGCAACGCACAACATTGACGGCGGTACCTCCTGCATGTCCGGTCGGACCGGGGCCTACCGCTCGGAAATCTTGTCGAGCCACGATTTCCTCGAGGGTTTTCAAACGGAGCGCTGGCGTCGTTACGGGCTAAATGCCGACGACGACAACTTCGTAACTCGATGGCTTGTCAACCACCAGTGGAAGACCTGGATACAGTACGAGCCAGAGTGCGAGATTGAAACAACCTTGGAGAACAGCCACAAATTTCTCTACCAGTGTTCTAGATGGTCACGTAGCAACTGGCGTAGTAACTACACCAGCCTGTTTCGTGAGCGATACGTTCTCACGTGAGTATTTATTCTCCCAGCATTGCCCCACTCATTATCGGTTACTGACCATATCCATGTCGTAGTCAACAGCCGTGGTGCACTTACGCCCTGCACATCGCCACTTTCACGTCTCTTGCATTTATTGTAGACCCTCTTTTGTCACTCGCGCTTTGGTGGGGAACCGAGGGGTGGCATATGGACACTCGCCGAAATCTGTTCTGGGCACAGATCATCTTCTTGTTTGCATACACGAAAGTTATCAAATTGGTTGGTCTCTTCCGACGACAACCAAGCGACATTAAATTCCTTCCCATATCCATTCTTTTTGGCTGGTTCCATGGTCTCATCAAGCTCTGGGCTCTATTCACACTCAACATGGTATGTCGAACTTCCATTTATTCCTCGAGGCGAGTGCAGCTTACTAACTCTCCACTAGACCTCTTGGGGCAGTCGGCCTGACGGTGATGCTAACGATGCATCTCGTATGGTGCCGCATCCACCCAAGAGCGATAGTATCGTGACTCCGCAGCCACGACCCGATGATTTGGACCGCATTATTAACGATAAACAGCGCCATGCAGCACATGGATTGTCTGAGAAGAAGGCCATTGCAGTTTCGGAAGCAGAAATGCGACCGACTGCAGTCGTAGCTGGATTCACGTAATATGCTGGGTTATTCAGGCCCAACCTCAATTTCTCTCGACCTTTATCAATTCGTGTGCATTCGATGAAACCTGAAGTTATGATTCATGAATGCTCTGTTACTCCAGTGCATAGGTTTAAAATTTTCGGTTCCTTAAATAGGAGCGGTACCACCAGCGTATTCCCAGAACATAATACTGTTGTTCCATCCGGTCGGCAACGGACTTTGGGGCGGTTAGGGCCTAACATGACTGATGAATGGTGTGGTCTTCGTCTTGGAAACAAAAAGCGTTTTGCTTCAACGGAAATTGACATGGGTTTGGCGTTGAGTATCGGTTATTGTGGGATTTGATGGATTGATGGATTTTGGAGTTCAGCATCATCTTGGCTTGGTGTGTCAGGTCTTGTCGGTTCGATGGGTTGGATCAACAACTGTAATTGCGGGCAACCATGTTTTAATGAAAGAGGCTCAGGAAAGCCGAATGAGCCACTAGATCAAGACTCTGTGGCATGTCCCAGACTCTCCTGTAGATTTAAAGAGACACATATACAAACCTGCGGCAGGTCAGAAACTACCGCTATCACCGTTGACGAGACCAATATTGGCCATGCTACCACCATGACGCTCACATAGTGCGCTCAATTACTAGACTTGCCATATATCTCTAGGCTGTACCGAAATCAATTTTTACGTCTCTAGGGGTATACTGTCATGATGATGCACCTCCGTTACACGACAGGCGGTGTCATCGGAACATTTACCCTTCAGTAATCTCTCCGGCAAACAAACAAGAGTTATTCCGACCCAGTCGGGTGTCTTGACGAGAGGGCAATTTCCTTGCTAATTGAGGGTTGGGGCCTCACATACCTTTCAACAAGTATCTGTGGTTACGCCCAGCGCCACCAGATCCTGCCATTTTGCACAACGTGGTAAAAGCAGCCAACAGCAAAGGGGATGATGCTGATATCGATGTGGTAAAAGTGCAAGGCCTATAGCAACACCTATGCCTGCCTACTTACTTCTCATGTTACTGAGACGTGGGGTCGCCAGCTCCAGGGGAAATCGAGGACCCTTAACAAAGGTGAAACTTACGACTAGAGGCTGCTTGCATACTTGGCGAATCGAGACGTATTCAAGCATAAGCGTAGTTCGTAGGGCTATGCCTTCCCAGGCCCCTCCTCTATACCATTCACCTCGAGCCAGCCTATCACAGGGCGACATGGCACCCCCTTTACCTCCCAAACGGTACGACAAAGCATAACGCCAACGCAGGATCACTTGCATAATTAGACCCAAATACCGGTGCTGCAGCTTGCTGCTCTTCTCCGCAGTTCTGTGTCTCTCGGTCATAGCATATGTAGGTAAGTGTCTCAACGCCCGTAACGTAGACATGCACGCACGTCCGATGGCCCATGATGGCCTCCTCTTGCATAATATACGAAACAACTGTCACATATCATAGACCATATTGACCTGTCGGACGCCACAATTCGTATCAACTTGTATCGGCCAGTTTCTCCAACGGTCGGTGCCACGGCCCACCACTCTAACTAAGAGCCAGCAGGCTTGAAGCCACCAGTGCGGGGTGGTCATGACGGGGAATGAAGCCAAGGGAACAACACAACGACGATACCTTCCCTTAGGGTGGAGACAGGCTAAACGGATAGGCTTCCCTCATCTGGACTAACCGGACCAGAAAATATAGAGAATGGGCACCAGCGAATGCCTCTTGGGTCTGCCATGTAACTTCCCATGCAACCCCAGGATTCAAGATCCCTATCAAGGCTCGGCATCGCGTTTAGGGCCTTTCCATAACGGCAGGTTATTCGGAATCGCAGCCAATGACTCGTACATTCTCGCTAGCTTGTCCGATACGCGAAGACGGTTCAGCCGAAGGATTTAGGACTTGGAAATGCGAACAAACGAGTCTCCGATTGTGCCTCACGCGATCAGACCGAAACAGGCATGCTCGGCCCAAGGTCTAAGCCAAGAAGCCAATGCTATTGCGTAGCGGAGGCTCACCATGTCATAGTTCGTGATGGTGGAGGATGCGGTGGTGCGGAAGATGGGAATTACTGAGGGGACCAAGGGGATTGGCCAATTCGTCTCCCAGAGCTAACCCCTGCCCTCCCCCACACACAGTCACCACTCACCTTTCACCTACCTACCACATCTCACCTCGCCAAATAATAGTCGGGATTCATGTGATGCGCTGTGTGGCGTGGGCCAGCGCGTACGCGGCCGCTGGTCGTTACGAGTCAAATGTGATGTTCCTCCAAGGTGGCACATACATGTCCTTCACTTGGGACGGAGCTCGTATCTATCTGAACGTCGGAACAGAGCTTAACCTCGTTACCTTTTCACATAGTAAGTACAGACGGCCGGATAGCGCAAGCCACTAACACACGTAGTTCCCTAGGACGCATCGGTTTTGCAGGACAACCACTCCACTTTCATCGAGAATCGAGAATCGACCGACCTTCTCGCGCCAATCGCCTAATTCCTTACGCTATGGTGGGACATGGTACAGTCTGGTACAGTAATGAGGCGTCTGCGTTTTGGGGAAATGGAACCTTGCCACCTCAAATCAATATAGACTAACCGAGAGCCGCCCCCATATGAATTAGCCCCCAAACCTAGCATCGAACGAGCACGGGATAGCATCGATCTATTGACCTCTGTCCATTGTACTACAGTAAGTATACCTTCAATCTCGTTGTAGTCGTCGTCATATCGCTGTTCAAGGGAGCTGGAACTGCTAGGTATTTATGTGGTAAGAACCGACGATAACAGCTAAGTCACGAAAACCGTGAGCCATGTACGGCAAAGACGAGCATATGAACGCCGAATATACTACGTAACGACGCTGAAGTGCATGAGATATTCATCAATCTTGTTTTGTGCGGCACGAGGAAAGATACTCAATTCCATGCACGTTTTCATTCATACTTCATGACGTTAACTTAAGCGGACTCATATTCTTACACTACGTATGCACTCGGTTCTATTTCTCCAATCTACATACATACGTACATACATACGATGTATAGGTAAGGCCGTAACTACTAAGTAGTCATAAGCTAACGTGGTTACAAACATACCATACATACATAGTAGGTGGGCAAAATCGGATACGATACGCAACCGCATTTGGAGTCCACTTGAGGACAAGTTTAGTCTAGACGCATCTATTCAGTAGAACCTTGATTCCTGTCGTCTCCATACCCAGTATTTATTATAGGTAGGTATGTTGTGGTGTGTGTAGCTGTTCCCCCCCCCTTCGCATCCACTGCCCCTCCATCTCATCTTCCCATTTCCACTCTCGAGGACCCTGGCGCGCGTCACTCCGGCGTGCGCTTGACCTCATCCTCCTGGACCTGCGTCTGCGCGCTGCACGATTCTCTCCCATGTTACCGAATTTGTGAATCGAGTGGTTGGAGGGTGGTGTGCAGCCCCGGTCACGTCACGTCTGTTCTGTATAAGACCTAGTTAGTCCCTACCTTGGGTAGTGTGCCTTATTAAAAACTGAAAAAAATAAAAATAAAAAAAGTCCGTATATGCTCAGTCTGCTCAGGTACATGCGTTTTATAACGCACTGCCTACCAACTACTAGCTCACTTCGCCAGCTTTTACTTTTACTTTACGTAGTGCTTCGCTTCACCTTATCTACACTACAAGTACATGGTGTGATATCGTGCTAGATAACTTGGTCATAGTGTATGTATATAGCATCTCTCAACCTCACTAGATACTATGTAGTATAGATCTGGAGTCACCCCCCTCTTGATCCGCCCCAGCAAAGAACCTAGCGTCGTCCTTAAGTACATACCTGCTATGCAGTACACTAGTATGCTCCTCTAGCCTCTGTCTAGGTAAATCAGGCTAGAGAGAGGAGATGTTGAGCTTATTTATTCTCGGCACAGCAAGGATGTAGGTCGATGAAAGCGGTTGCTGTGGTGGAGAGGCGTCGGCTAATTCATGAGTCGTCGTCGAACACTAGCCATGCAAGACAAGACAAGCCGTTGCTGAAAGCCTCCCACCCCTCCTCGCCCTCCTTTACTCGTCGTCTCGATCGCGCGGCTCCGTCTAAAATAAGTAGATAGATAGATAGGCTAGTGTAGTGTACATGTAGTGGCGGAGGAGCTAGCAATATGGTAATAGAGCCCCATCATTTCCATTGAGGGATAAATACTTCGCTTCTTGGCCTCCCGTCTAGTGACAAAAGGTGCACCCGTAGATACAGTGCGGTCACATTATTTACGCACAGTGGCTTCAATGAGCCGTTACTAACTAACGGCTCCGTGTTTGAGCGGGCAACTATAACAACATCTTATGCC
This sequence comes from Xylaria bambusicola, assembly GCF_022495145.1. NCBI lineage: Eukaryota > Fungi > Ascomycota > Sordariomycetes > Xylariales > Xylariaceae > Xylaria > Xylaria bambusicola. The sequence goes on from NW_025953571.1 coordinate 402,643, forward strand.
TTGAAATTGTGGCCTCATGAGGTTCTACAAATAATAGGATCAGAGCAGATGCTATGGAAGTGTCATCACCAAATTTGCAATAGTATGCAGTTGATACTGCTCACAACTGGCTTCCGCAATCCTTGAGGAATTTATGATTAATGACATGCCTCTCTCCCCTCCCTCCATCACACATGGTCTACATATGAGTGCACCCTTCGAACCAGCAAAATACCTTGAATTGCGCACGATAACTGCTCACTTACTTACTACCTACTACGAAGGTCCAAATTTAGATAAGTGGTGTCAAAGTCTACTGCTGCAAGTTACGTAGGCTTGTTCTGATACCAGGCAAGAATCGGCATCGCCTAGTCCGCCACAAGCGCTAGATACCGTTAGCATGGCCAGCCTCCTCCACAGCACTTACATTGCAAGACAAGTAAGTAGATCTCTGATATTTCAGGTGTCTTTTAGGAGGCTGGCCGTCAGGCCATGTATACGACGTTAATCGTTCGTTAATCATGATGCTTTCCCGTAACGGTGCAACTATTCTGCAGCCGAAGACCACGCCAGAACAAAGTACCTATCGACTTCGAAGTAGATAGATACGTAATACATCAAGCCAGGACCTGCTTGGGTACTCGGCCTGTACTTCGCATACACTGCCAAAAGTCTCCTTCGACTACAGTATGCGAACCAAATGATGTACTTGGGTAGGTAGGTATATGTTTAACCAATGGATGGATGGATGGATGGATGGATGTAGCACGAATCCTCATACTATATGTACATGAAGCATGATATATACTGGCATATATCAAAATACACACGCCTAACCTTGGGAAACATCGAGGCAATACATGTGTGGTTCTTATCATAAACCCCCCGTCTCCTCCACCACTCCCCAGCCGGCCAAGCACAGCCAATGACGATCAGAACCATGCGTCGACCTACCATAAGCAACCTAGACCTGTCATACAAGATGTCGTGCTTGGACCCAACAGCCAGTTGCGACAGCCGACCTACATGCCACAAGAATGGACAGCTCTTGGATCCCGGCGCCGGCGAATGCAACGACGGGATGTGTTGCACAGACGATGCGCTCGCAGGGATTGTTTCAATGTGATGTGGTCTATTTGACGGCGTACAAGATTGATCTCCCGCCGTACACACGCCCAGGGATCTGTCTGTCGTACTACCGTGTCGGCAGCACGTCGCGTCTATGGCCACAACTGTCATCTCATTTCAACGTCGCCGTCCAACGTCCAACGTCCAGCATCCAGCATTAGTCGATACAGTAGCTGTTCCAACGCCGGCCGATACAGCAGCTCGTATTTAAGTCACCTGCTTTTACCGATTGGACATCAGCAAACTGTGGCTTGACGCAGCACCGTATTACCTTATCTGCGGTTCGCATACAATTTCCTCCCAGCAGCGTAGTATATTATAGAAGACGAGAGGAAATATTACACCATTTCTCTTAACCGATGCCGAGTTTGCACCGCATCGCGAGTGCCCGATTGGATATCACGCTGTATGGCCGTCAAGTATTCTACAACATCATATCCGCAGAGGTCCGAATACTGAACGACATGAAGTCACATTGCGGCGTACCTACATCACTAAGTAGCACCCACAGCGCAGCAGGAAGATGTCGAACGATATGGTACCGACTCGAATTATACATGTACTGTAAGTAATGTCCTGATATGCAGACTCTGTGTAGACCACGAACTTACCCACTATCAAGTGGGTTAGTAACGTAAACTCTTCTCCCCTTTGTCGGGGGTGGGCTTCTTGGCCGCGCCAGGTCTTTCCCCAGAACATCCACTTATGCAGCAGTTTACGAAGTAGAGCCGACCAAGCCTTTATCTAATATGAAATGCCATCTATCGGATGCAGAAGCGTTCGAGAGGACACATGCACTAAACTTACTCGCAGGATCAGGATTCCAAATCAGCAGAATCATCCACGCATACCACATACAGACATACTCTGTTTTGCTCTTCGTCTCCCCGTGCCAGTCTCTAACTCCAGCTCTCTGCCTAGGTACCCTTCTTTCAAATAAGCCCCTTTTTGAAGCATACGGTTTCCAAACTCTATAAACTCAATCGGTGTATCATACTACTTGATAAATACTCCCATCAACGTTTGCGGCGTACATTAAAGTACTGTATTTCTGTGTTCCTCTCGTCTGGGACAGCATTGCCTGATTTCGTCTGGATGCCAAGGCTGAAAGAGAAGATCGAGCAACGGGACGATACCACATATAAAACTTGTTAATAAGCAGCCTCAGGAGCAATAGAGTGGCTACCGTCGCCCAGCGTTCCGAGATTCATCAAATAGTGGCTGATAGCTAACCACCCCGGGGCGAAGGGCGGAGCAAGCCAGTACTCCCTTTCTACATTATCCAGGATGAGCGTTCTTTGTTATTAATTCTTCTTCATCATGGCCGAGACGCAGATCGGAGGAGGAGGACTGGACATACCACTGTTCCAGATCCCGCAGCCGCAAAACCCCGGATCTACAGATCATCAAGGAATTGGAAGAACCACTTTGATTGCCTAGTGAACGAACCCTGGTCCGTGTACAACTATCTTTTCCCCCCCTTCTCCACAGCTGCGGTACTAGCATCCACCTGAACGAGGGAACCCCGGGAAGAGGAAAAATAACCCCTCTCCTCCTCAAGCTATGAGGCGAAGAGGGGTATAGCTCCGACTTGGTAGGGCCGAAGTTACGATGGGTTTTACTTGCAAGTTTATAACATGGACCACGCTGCCATGGCGTCAGCGCGTCAAGTTACCAATGTTTCGTCGAGGTGTAGAAACTCGGCAAGCCGCGCAGTTTCACTCGAGACAGTAAAATCCACAAGGGAAAAAGTACCAGTACCATGATTTCATTGCCGAAAGTGAAATCGTATGACGAACACAGCATGCATCTATCTACATACCTTCTATATACGTAGCGTACATAAATTACATACATCTGCATATAGCGTACGTACCTACATATATTCCATACAATCAACACCTACCTACACTATAAGCACACGAGCAGTAGCGAAGGGGGCAGGGACGCGAGCCCAGCCACCTGCTCCCTTGGGTCCAGCCGAAATTACGTACATACAAGCGGCATGCGGCGTTGCTGACGCAAGCGAGTGAAGCGTACATGGGCAGGGCAGGGCAGGCGAGACGGGGTCGAACGTCTAGGGTATATTAAAATGTCATCATGGATGGGATTCTAGACATTCTGAAAGAAGTAATCCACGGCAACCCCCGTCCGGCTTCGGCTAAGTTCTGCAGAACGACTCTAACCTTAACCTCACCTGCGGTACTACACTCATACCTACGTAGGCAGGTAATATGATATGCTTCTGCTCTTTGGTTGTTTTCTCTTTGTCGCTTTTATTTTATTATTTTATTATTTGATTTTTTGGCGCGTAACGAGAAAACTTGAAAATAAATCAGGCTATATTCAATGCCCTCTCGGCCCCGTAGTAGCATGTATGTATGTATGTATGTATGTATGTATGTATGTATGTCTTATATGTGCGTCTGGACATCTGTACGTACGCATGTGGGTGATATATGTAGCGTAGTGTATGTACGTGCGTGGGTTCCAGGATATGACCTTGAGATCATCTACAGGTTTGTCTGAATTTGGTTCGAGAAACCGGCATGTGGGTTTGCTGTAAGATGCTGAATTGGGAATGCAAGGGTATGGATGTAGCTTAGGGTTTGCAGGAACCTTGGTGTCTTGTCTGCAAGCTATATGGAATCCCTTGAGCATCTACTACCTCAACCCACCCAACCACGTAGTGAGTGAGTGGAATGTAGGTAGATTTGCACATCATCTCCAGAATCACCATCATCAGAGTCCTTCACCCGTCGTCATCTATCTGCTTTATCCGTTAACACGACTGAAATTTACATCAGCGTGCGTTGCAGATTGCTACATCGTCTCATGCCATGCACGCATGCATGCTGGCCAGGGAGGAGCCCTTCAACAAACCCCAACAGTCAGCTCTCGGATGATGATTCTATCCGTCGTTTAGATCTTGCATGTCTGCTCGCCGACCCGGCAAGAGGGATCTTAGACCAGGAAAAAGCGAAACTAGCAGGGGAAGAAAAGAGATTATGTCTGGGTTAGATCCGCATGCTTGTCAATAACAGAGTACATGAGTCCAGACAGTTGATTATCCACGAGGTGTCTCCCTGGGGGCCGTGTATGCAACACATCATTATGCCACATATCCCATACCCGAGATTAATATATAGGCATACATACTACACATCACGTTTATGGAGGCTTGATGTTTTGTGTACACATGCACCTACTTCGGCATGCGATATTGTTTCCGCTGCTTGCTTGCCTGCCTGCCTGCCTAGGTAAGGAGGTGGTACCTAAGGGTAAGGTATGTAATGTAAGAACAATGAAGGGGTTGGGGGTGGTGGGGAGACACTTGAGATTGGGATAAAGTGAGAACTTTAATTAAATCAGCCATGAGAGCAATGCCTCAGTGTTGCATTGCAGGGAAGCAGTTATGCAGCTACCGCAAGAGCACATAAAAAAAAGAAACAGAGAGAAAAAAAAAAGCCACCGCTACGACGCAGTGCGGCACAGATCGCATCTTGATATCACATTCGTCATGTTTTGTTTTTTGCGGAAACGGCGAATAAAGTGAAGCTGAATATTAGTAGAGAGAAAAGTAAGGAGAGAGAGAGACAGAGAACTAAGTTCCCCTAAGTAGAGAAGTTACTTATCTTCTATACCAGAGCTAGTGAGTAAATGTTAGCATTTCACTATCATCTGCTATTTGATACCCGTCGCCACATGATCTATCTTTCGTGCGTTGAATTTTCGTGAGAGTGGGGTACAATTTATAATATGAGACATCTTGAAGGCAGAAAGGACGTAGTATATAGTGATAGGAACTTTTGAAACCCCGTTCCTTGTTGTGCCTGTCTAATTATTTTACGCGAGCATATCGCGGTTGGTGGTTTTTATTCTCTTTCCCTATTCCCTATTTCCTATCCGATTCTCTTTTCCCATTTCTTTTTTTTATCTTGTAAAATAAAAATGTGCTTTCCGAATCCGGCAGAGCAGGGCTAAGGTTACATCATATTACCCCCAACAGGCATCGTCTCAAGAGTGCGATGTAGGGAGGGGGAGGGGGAGGGGAAGAAGATGAGGGTATCAGGGGCAGGGGAGAAGAGATGGGAGGGGAAGGGGAAGGGGAGGGGGGGTGCCATTCTTCCTGTCAAAGAATACCTTACAGGCCACACACCCCCGGAGGAACGTGGGAAGACGTCATGCACGGACTGCGAGTTCTACGGCGTGTTGCGACGTCGCCAGCCATGGGGGGGCACCACCTTTGCCGAGGGCGCCGCCCCCGGGGACCTAGGCTGAGTAAAATAGATTAAGGTAGGCAGTCTCCCAAACGCCCCATTCGGGCCTCGAAGCCGAAAGCCGACGTCGGTGCTGGCGCGGGTCGCGGCTGATCAGAGCCGGCAAGAGATTTCTCATCCCAAGGGAAAACAAGTTTGGATTCACGGCGTCCTTTTTATAACATCTCAATTACATCTCGATTGCATGCTGATCTCGGCATGTGGCGTTTATAGTAGGTTTCATGGTAGCCTCGATATGTAAGAATGTGATAATCGTGCCGGTTTGGCGGTGGGTGGGTGGGTGAGTGAATGACAGGGTGGAATAGGGGAGACCCCGTATGTGTACTATAATGAGTCGTAGCAGTCCTGGCCTAGATACGCGCATTATCTGCTGTGAATCACTCACCTTCTCCTGTGTCGGGTACCGTTTCTCGAGATTCATTACTTTCCTGAAGGATGGGTGACATATCTGAGTAGCGTGTATGCGTGCTTGTCGAGCAGCAGACTCTTCTAACGCGAGGACTGCTATATTCCTCTCTTGTGAGACTTAAATCAATTGTGTCCTAGCCTCTATCATACCGATGTCATTGTTTTTGTATAACCATACATTGAATAATGATGTGAATGTAGCTTAACTCAGGGTAAGATTTCGATATGTTCTGACCGTTGGTGTAACTTGACTCTCTTTCTGGGGGCAGTAGGTTATGTTCTCTTCTAATAAAGTAATTGAGAGTATTGCGGTGTATTTGGGCGGCCAGCGGTGTTTGAAGTGATGGTAATCCGATTGGAGAATCTTGAAGTAATTGACTTTATTGGCTTCGAATATGAGGCAGATAGCATGTCAAGTGCTGTTAAGAAGCAATGAGTTAATGATAGTGTACGACAGGAAAGTACAATCGCCTTACGACTGGTTATATTCGAGTATCATATACACCACCTTGGCTATTGTTACACGTATGTATCTGGCATGTGGACTTTACTAACAGATTATAAATAGTCTTAGATATAGTTGTACAGATTCTCGTGGATTCTATCAAATATCAGAAATCATCCTCTATGGTCGAGTGGTCAGTCTTATATCAACTGCCTGGTCTATTCCACGGCTTCAGAAGGAATGAGAAAGAAAAGGTAAAACACTCTAAATCATTTGACAGTTACTGACTTTGTGTGGTAATAAAATCTTGATGATAATAGTAGGAAGGAAGAGCATAGCCTATACGACATATCATTTAAAAATTCCGTATTTATAAGCCTTCATGAAGCGCCCTTTTGGCCTGACCTACAAATTAGCTCATTTGGTCAGCTGAATGAGATGCTTCATAGTAAACGACACTGATATTTTGCTGGTGGTGAAAAATCTATATATAGGCCACGGCCTATCGGGATGAATTTCAGCGCCTACACTCACCGCCCTGGCCTCTAACTCAGCCTCGGGGATGCGGTATGAACGCTTGACGAAATTCTCGACGACGTTGACACTGTTGAGCTTTTAGATTACGGAGACCAGCTGTTTCACGTACTAGCGATACGAACTCAAGAAAGTTTGCGCAACAAAACTTTCGATGCTAGTTTTGGTATTCTTAAGAGTGCGCCGCTTCGCCAGCTACGTTCGCGTGAGCGGCAGCAATGATACTCACGCCTCAAGCCCTGCAGACGCCTACGATAGTGACTGTGGTTGTTAAATCAAGCGGTCTGGGCGTAGAAGTAATAGTAAGAAAGATATCGAGAAACAGGGAGGGTGCTAAGTCACGGCGCCAATGTGTGGCGTGGCCGATTAGCTTACCGGGCCACGAAACATGAACCAAGTTTACGTCCAATATCGGCCGAATCGCCGAGGTTACATGAGATGACGAGTCTGCATCCATAACAATACTGGGGTTCTGGGAGATCTAAGAATCGCGCACGACCCGGTCAGCTAGAAAGGTATATATGAACATGGATACATGCGACGGAGCTGGATACGACTAGCCCTGTAGTTGTAAGGAAGTAGATAATAGAGGTGAGATGAACCCTATCGATCTATGAGTGAAAATAGTTACAACAGTAAAACCTTAAGAGCGCTTTCTTGCGAAAGGATCTTGTATGCACATCTTTCTTCTAGCTGTGGATCATAATCATCTCAACAAGACTAGGAACAAGAAATATCAATCAGTGGGTGACGTTTTTACGGCCAATACATCAAGAGCGCGTCGGATTGGTTCGTAGCCTAAATCCCCGAACAGGGAGTGACCATCTCCCTGTAGACAATGTCTGTCTCCTCAGGGCTTGTTTCTCAGCATACCTCTTTTCGATGCTCTCCAGCGTACGACCCTTCGTCTCAAACATGTAAAGGGCGGAAACTACAGTGCAGAGCAAAGTAGCAAAAGCGAAGAAATAGTACGCGCCGAAGGTCGATGTTGCAACAAATATAGGAGTCGTGAGCGCCACGAGAAAATTCGCTATCTTCATACCTGTTAGCCTAGTCGAAAAGAGTCAAGATGAGTAACATACCCAGTTAGAGCTCTGTGCTAAACTCGCAGCACTGCTTCGCGTTCCTATCCAAAGGTCAGTAATTGCTATCAAGATACCAAGTAAAACAAGGGAGTGAGAAGGGTTCATACTACTGGGTAAACTCTCAATCAAGAAGGCTCGGACGCCAATAGCCCACGTGGCGCTAAAGACGGCGGCAAAGAGGTATATATTGACAATCACAACCCAGCGGCCGGCCCCTCTGTCCCCATGTACCTCGCCTGCCGCGTACAGTGAGCCCGAGATCAACATGAGGGTGAATATCAGGGAGCCACCGACGACGGCAGACGTCTTGCGGCCCCACGCATCAGCCCAAAGAGTCGCGGGGATTGTGACGACTAAGATCACAATAGCACTGACGCCTGAAGCGAGGAATGAAGCATTCTGTGAAGATATGCCCGCCATCTGTAGCAATATGGGCGCGTAGTAGAGCACGCCGTCGATCCCGGAGAATTGCTGGAATGCCAGGAGGAAACACCCCAATAGTGTCCGAGACCGGAACGGGCCGTGGAACGCCTCCTTGAGATCGTGCGCTGTGTCACGCACGCTCTGCCAGAAGGGCACGTTCGGTGAGTGTGGGAGCATCTCCGTTGACTGCGACTGTAACTCGAGTTTCTCAGCGTCGTCGAGACCTAGTTGTTCGATAACTTGATTCGCTTCGTCTGAACGTCCGCGCGCCTGTAGCCATCTAGGGCTTTGCGGTAGAAGCGGGGACGCTGCCACGTTGGCAAAAGCGATAGCAGCCTGAAGGGCGATGGGCAAACGCCAGGAAATCGAGCCTGAAAGATGAGAGGTGCCGTAGCAGATGAAGAACCCCAGTACGAGCCCTAACGAGATGAAGAACTGCGCAACCGAGGCCATCACGCCTCTTTTTCTCGCCGGAGATATCTCGCAGACATGCACGTATACGGTGCTGAGGAACAAGCCTTCGCCGACTCCCTTGAGCAATCGTCCCACGATGAACATTGCTAGCCACATGGATGATGTCTCCAGGGTCGCGCCTACACCGTAGACGAGCGAGCCTACTGCGATGATGCGCGTACGGCCATATCGGTCCGCGAGTACCCCGGTGATGAGTGCCGTCACTGCACCTGGGAGCAGGACTGATGAGACAACTATCCCATGGAGTGCAGGAGAAAGCTCGCCAAATGTGTTTCTGAACGACGTCATTGTTGTCACCGGCCCAATTGTGCCTGTGTCAAGACTATACATTCGTGTTAGGCCTACTGATCTATTCCAAAGTATGCTTTCACTAACCCGAACACCAAAGCATTGAGCGCCGAGATCACCGAGGCGCTCAGCCAGAGAGGGACACCACGGATACCATTCAACAGCATCACGGCGGTGGCACAATGAATAGTTCTGCGGATACCGAGACAACAAAGGCAAATGACCACGTTAGGAGGTCTTCCCGTAAGTTTTCTAGCCTAGCAAAATCATCATATTCTGTTAAATGTGTTATACACCAATATATAGGGGCCCGAATGACGGTGTACGGTAGTGAGCGACCTTGGCGGGGGAGCCGCTTTTGGTATATCCGCCTTACGAAAATTTTGGAGATCACGCCGTCCGTCCGTCCATCGGCGCGCCCTGCGAACGACAACAGGCAGGAGGCTCATGAGAACCTATTACTCATCTATCATACTGGGTCTCTTCTCCGAGATAGGCGGCCGTGTAAACATTGGCGCCGTCCGTGACCTCTGCCGTAGCTGCTCTGTCATTAGTACTAGTACAAATGATTTATTGCGAGACCAGTCAATGGTCTTCGCTTTCTGTCGGAGATGAAAGAGTATTGTTTAGAATAAAGCTTGTCATGAGCTTACTGTCGTACATGTATTTAATGAGGAAGAGACATCGATAAGCTTAGGGACATTATATCGCTGACTCGAGCACGAGGGGTCTCGTTACCTAAGCTATCTTTGAGGAGACAAAGCCTGTGATGAGAGACACATTCCCTGAGAGATACAATTAAGGTGGTCTTGATGATGGGTGAATGGTGTATTCTTGTTCTGGGCAAATCTGGGTCTAATCATGAACTCTGACAGCAATATCACTCTAAGTCATACGCGGTGAGCTCACTCATGGCTCATCCATGCAAGAGCTGACACCAATGAACTGATCATCAGAGTTATCCAAGAGGTGTTAATTGGCCGCGCAAATGACAGTACCGGATACCATAGCTTGCTTCCTACCGAACCATGTGTCTTAGTAAATACCCAATTGATATGTGATAGGTCCAGGTCAGACAATATGGTGTCGAGTTTCACAGCCAAGGGCCTGGGTCTCTCTCAGCAATCCCTGTTCCAACCTGCGATGGGAGACATCACAAGCAGCTTGAGTAACAGTTCTAAGACATCTCCTGAGGAATCTGCAATGCTTGCATGTTCCCGGGCCGTGTACGCACATAACCGCGGCTGCTGTGCGACAACAACGGCTTTGTCTAGATTTTCTGTGGCGTCTCCGTGCCTTGAGCATTCCGTTTCTGATACAGTCATACTGAGGCAGACGGGATGGGGTTATCCCCTGCTACCCCAAAGCGCCGTGTGACCACACCTAGAGACCTTATGTATGTTTTCGATAGATGAAGACTTGGAATCAAGCCCGTCCTGAGCCGTCAGGGCCCGAGGGTTGTGCCACCGGAAACCCTAGAGCGATCACTCGTGCGTGTCAGCGACTGTTCCTACTCGTGTTGAGGCGCAAAGAAAATTTAATCTGTTAAATGAAAGTTTTGATCACTGTGCTCATCCCCAAGGTTAGGAAATACGTATGGGGACTCGGTGGCAAAACTTGTCTTCTTGTCTCATCATAACAGACACCGGGACTTCAGACTGCATGATTAGGGCTGATCGATATAAGCACGAAAGACCAAGCTACAACTAGGTGAAGACCAGCATCAACGGATCTTGTGATCATGATTGATCTAATAGGCACAATACCTAGCCATTGCCCATTCACAGCGCAGGGCGAATCCATGTTAACAGTGACCGTCAATTTAACGTACTAATTAACCCAGAGCTAGGTAGCAAGCTTATGCCCATACTTAGAGCAAAGAGTTGAGCTACTCTATTAAGTAAGCAAATGAACAACTGTAGATATCATACTTGGTAGATCCATGGACGGATTGAAATACACGTGTAAAACTAGCTAAAAAGAAAACGGAAAACCCCTAAATTGGGCAAAAGACCAGAATGCTTGAAAATTGGGGAAATTGTTTCTCCAAATAATTAGTATCGCGTGTTGTTCACGCCACCTCGCCAGTCAGGTACCGTAACATTCTGACGTAATCCGATCCCTGATCATGAATTGGTACCTATAGTGTACCTACCACATCCATCCAGTCGCTACCTGTAGGTACATCTAATGTAGACATGGCATCGAAGGAGACGAGCTACGCCGATCCGCTTGAGGAACAACACATCGGCCCCATTCCGTTCCTCCACGAGACGTGTCGGCATGAAGCGGCGAGCAAGCATCACCCGGTGACGGCCGCGACGTCACCGACGCCCGGGATATGGCGCCGGTACCAGTCCCGGGATAATCGCAAAGGGCGCCACGCTGTTGTAATCTCACCACCGAGTGAGGCGAGACATGGGATTTCTCACCCCCATGCTGTTGGGACGCTCAAGGCGAGCTTGCGGGGGATGGGGAGGATGCTGGTGAGATATCCTGTGTTCGATGTTAGTTATGATGTTGCTGTCATATTCACTTTGGGTAAGTTGCATTTCATCCCTTGTGCGATGAATAGGGAGTGCACTCTGTTCCTCGAAGGCTCTCAGGTGGTGAATTCAGGCTTTTTTTTTTTCATAGGCATGGGTACAGCGCTGATTATCGGAACCTCAGCTGATGAGAGTGCTCTGCGAATGGGCTGTGTGAATATCTTGAATAGACTAACGCAATAGATTCAGGGTCTGTGATCTGGGTCGTCAACGGCTTCTTCGCCTGGCTACCCGTTCAATGGCCTTCGACGGAATTTGTCGGTGAGGAGGGCCTGGGAGCCGGCATCACTGCCTTCATAGGCGCTACTGTCTTCGAGCTCGGGTCCGTGCTCCTAGTGCTCGAGGCCGTCAACGAAAGACGGACGGATTGCTTCGGGTGGGCGCTCGAGGAAGCTATGAACAGCTATGGCCTTCTGCTTCGCCCGGATCCCGCCGGATGTGCGCATCACCACTCAGTTCGAGACAGTCTTCTCACAGCACGGGAGGCTGAAACTGATAGAAGAGGAGATAGATCTTGGGAGTGGTGGCCGACCTGGTCTGAACTGAAGACGCACTATTTCCGAGAGATCGGATTCCTGGCGTCTTTTGCGCAGTTTGTTGCGGCGACTGTGTTCTGGATATCGGGGTTCACTGCTTTGCCTTCCATCCAAGGTCGTCTTTCTACCCCCGCTGTTAACGGGGTGTATTGGCTACCCCAGGTATGTACCTGAGATATAGGTTGTATTTCGTGCCGCGCTCATATCATTTAGGTGGTCGGCGGTGTTGGGTTTATCATTTCCAGTCTCTTGTTCATGATCGAGACACAGACAACGTGGTATACGCCTGCTCTTAACGTCCTTGGCTGGCACATAGGATTCTGGAACTTGATCGGTTCAATCGGCTTTACACTTTGCGGTGCAGCCGGATTTTCAAGTAGCGAAGCTGCTGTTTATACTTCTGATCTGTCAACTTTTATCGGTTCTTGGGCATTTCTAGTAAGTATGCCGTTCTCTGATCCTTCTTGGTCATCTAGACGCTATAAATTCAGGTACAATCAGACTAACAGCTTTGTTTATAGATTGGCAGTGTGATTCAATGGTATGAGAGTCTGGATAAATACCCCGTTCGCATTCAATGAGAACATATGCAGCAAGTGAGAACGGCTAATTATGATTTTAAATTCATCGCACTATTATCGATCGTGATCCTTTGAATTCGTGACTTGTCTACGAAGAAAGGCTGAAAGATATGGCGTGCCACCGTTTGGCTACCTGCCAAGCTGAGATTATCTGTCCAACCCCTCCCGCTCGTCAAGTGTCTACGTAGTACTGGTTGGAAGTAGGCAATCAGCCAGCTTAAGTCAACCTGTTGGCCACAAACCCAACTGTATGTGTGATGAACAACTGCAGCATAGAAAAGGGACCGGCCTACTCATTTCACGCCGGATGGGGTTGAGAAACCATCTGCAAAACACCGTGTGCACAACTGTGGTGGCTGTCATTAGCGAGCCAAAAAGAAAAACTCACAGTGTTTTAGATTGATAGGCGCAAGCTGTGGTCGCCCTTTGCGTGTGACCTGAAACCTCACTGTAGTGCCGGTGGTCATCTGCGCTGTGTATTACAGGGAAAATTTCCTGCTTTTGCTCCCCAAAGTTATATATGTGCGCGTGGGTTGAGCTGTCAAACTCTGAGATGATAACGCAAGGCTCAACTAGAGTGAAGCGACTAAAATCTAGCCATTTTTACCCCTCAACTGATACCATCTTGTACTGTGTTTTGACATACCTAACTTGGTTGTGATGTCCATTCGCTCTTGGTTTCTTCTTTTGGGCTGAACCAAATATTTGAAACCAGCAAGACACGGGCTCTTATTGAGGTAGGTATTATTATATATACCTACTTCCGTGTCTTAATATGATCAAGAAACAAGCACACCCTCTTCGGTACATTGACTCACCGCATGTGCTCGGTCACTACACTAACGCAGGTATATTGGATTTACATCCTCGTGGAACCATGATGTACGTAGGGGAGATGTCGAAGAAACCCATTATTCTCCGACAAATATGTCTCGGACGAGTAATTTCTGTTTCACAAAGTACCTTGCCAATTGAAACGGCTACTCGAGGTAACAAGACGAGGGAGTAAAGATGCCAGAAGCTGAAGGGCGGGCACAGGTATTAATTAATCGTTAGAGAAAGGCACCAACAGGAGGGATGGTTGGCTATCAAAGGCGTACGTACCTATATCCCCGTCCTAATCACGTATTTCCTAAGCGCGTGTGCATGTAACCCGTAGTAGGAGAGCTTGAAACTTCGACTAGCATAGTAAAATAACGATGTTAGTAATAGCAATAGATAGCAATATGTTTCCCGGCCTCGTTGAACTCAGGTCGAACTTGTCTTGGGCAAAGAAATTCATTGGCATACTCCGTACATGGTACAGTATAGTAGGCGACTTGTTTGAGACTAGGTAGCTCAACGTTGCTTCTTGAACTGCCTCGGATGCACGGCCGGGAAGGAGAGTATAACGTCATAAACGGCGAAAAGTGCTGAGCACTACTATGTAATAATTTGTCGCGAGTTAACGCGCCCTCGGGTTTCGCGGAGACACTGCTTAGCATAGGTATTATACTTACGGAGCATACTTCGTAGGATGGGATAAATAGCTGCTGTCACCGTGTAGATACTTAGACATTGTAGAATGGGTTAAGATGTCAGCCTCGCATGATCGAGGATTCGAGAACAGGATACTGAAGGCAGACACAGCTGAGGTAAAACGCATCGACCGTCGGAAAATATGTAACTATCACCTGGATAGGGATGGATAAGGTGATTTTCGCATTCAATGTAACCACAATGGCCAGATCCAAGCGAGATGGCTACAGCACACCCAAGCAGCGTAGTAGCGTGTGCGCTTGGGTGCTAAGTACGGCCTCGCCGTTCTAGCGTAATTTGCCCTTTGGACTGACATAACCTACTTACAGTACCTCAAATAACACACTTACATAGTGCGAAGTACATATCGTAAGTAGGAGAGATCCGGTGCTAATGGAGTGCAGTACATAGTAGCAAAAGCGCGGCTCAAGATCCTGGATCCCTGTAATTTCAAGCTTCCCGCGCCTGTTATTAACGGGCTATTATCATCGAGAGTCAGGACAACATGACCTACTATGTAACCGTCCAGCGGCTACAGTATGCCGCCTAATAGTAATTTCATGGTAATAATCGTAATAATCATGCTTCATGCGACAGACCTACCTACGAACGAGGTAGGTAAACGAGGTAGGTAAACGAGGTAGGTAAATGAGTAGACACATGGCAGGCATGTCATGTGTGATCTCCAAGGACAAGTGCTCGTCACGACAGGTGGTAGGTATACCTCTTCCAAGGCATTCGATAGATGGCCTATATGAACAGATGTGGAACACTGGCAAGTCAAAGCGGTCGCGCATGCTGGCCAGTGTTCGCCGTTCTTTAATAAATGTCGCTATTAAGCTAGGTATCGAGCAGCCCGAAGGAGAGGTAGGGACCGAAGAGGAGCGAGGCATCTATCTTGGCATACCTATGGCATGGCAATGCTCCAAGCACTCACTCACTCACTCATTCATTTAGTGCTGAGGTCCTATAAATAATCCGATTCGGCTGAAATGTTCCGATTCGCTGTGACGGGTAGATGCGCACGACGCAGAAAAAAAAGAAACCTGGACCTGGACCAAGAACAGCAAAGGCCGCTTGGCCGCCGTTTCGCAGTCTTCTTCTTGCATCGCGAGATGGGTGAGATGGGTGGCTCTTGTCTGGTCTTGGGTCGTGGCCTTGGGTCTTGGTCCTGGTTCGGTGTAAGTGAGGAGTCTGGTGACGCGACACGCAGCTGAAGGCGTCTGCAGCATGCGCGATGCACGCGGGTGGGCGAAAGGGTGGATGGCATTTTGATGGCTAGTGCATGTACCTGCATTTGAACGCCGTATCGGGCGGCTGTGGTTGGGCACCAGGTCCCCACTTGCCGAGCTCAGGCCCCGAAGAGGATTAGCCGCGGCCAGTGCATGAAGAAATATAGTATTTCAATGTACACGTAGAATACCTAGGTTACCTACCTAGAGTCTGATAGAGCTCTCGGGCATGGCATGGGCGCTGCACGGTTGTCCTACTGCAAGCAAACCCTCCATAATATACTATGTACATAGTATGTAGGTAAGCAGCTAGATAACCAGTACTCTGATACTTATGTATGTAAAGGAGCAAGATTGTGCTTGATTACACTGCTCATTTATACTTAATGTTGGATCTACTCTATGTAGATAAGTAGGTAGATACCAGGTACCTAGACAATGTAGATAATGTACATCTCAGGTCCTCCCTGGATATTAATACCAGCATTCATGGGGCACTGATTTACCGTGAGTATCTACGCGGGAAATTACGAGATGGGGAACACCCGCATGGACCTTAACAAGAACCTGACAAGGACCTTGACTGACATCGTGGTACAGTTGTAACCTTGGAAGGCTTGGTGGGATGCCAGGGTTCCACCAGCTAGAATTAAATACGTGCTGCTCCCATAAAGCCTCATTTCCTTATTTCCCTGTTTCCTTGTTTCCATCGCGCAGAGAAACATTACGCCTCGAGCTGCTTAGGAGTAGACATGATACAATGAACAGCAGGACTTGTTCTATCATAAGCACATAGGTAGGCGAGGTAAAGCTAAAGGTACCTTGCCTAAGGTATTGTTTACCTAGGTAGAGTCTAAATACTGCGATAGCACTCTCATTTACCGCTACTGTAGGTACGGTAGTCGCTTACGCCCTAACTGCTCTTTGCAGTTAGTTATATCGTTCTACCTAGCTTTGAACGTTGAGGCCAGTAAGTCTAAAGGTTAGATTCCCGCTAGGTACCATACTACTGTCTAGGAGCGTTTCGTCCTTTGCTGTACGAGTGAATAATGTCTGCCCCAGACGCCTTCGATCATCCTCTTTTTCATATTCCCTATGTTATGACTTGGTTGTGCTTCTCTCTCACACAGTGAAGAAAGAGCATTCTGTTTCTGGCCATGATAGATGGACAGGCAGTAGATCGCCGACACTTGTTACAAGTACAGGTAGTAGGTACAAGGTACAGCTGTAGCGCACGGTTGCGTCCCAGGCACTGTAAGTATATCCCTAGGTGGGTACCTATGTACTTAGTTCGTTTCTCTTTCGCGATTTTACACTAAACTTGTTTAAGTAGGCAATCTCTTGATCAATTAGCATTATGGGTGAGAGCCGATTTCCCTGGCGATGTCGTGAGCGTACCGGTATCTACATAACTGCCTATTCTACCTATTTATATATATTAGAGATAAACATTATGTTGTAGTGAAATGGCTTTTGTGAGCAGCCAACCCGAGTTTCTCATGGTGACTATAGGTATATATTTTTATAGGTAGGAGACAGGCCATGGTCTTACATTGAAAGTACTTACTGTAAGTATGTGCCCAGGTAGGTTGTATGAGGTACAGCAGTCAGGCTACCTAGGTACACTAGTAGCCCACTGTCTGCCCGCTGGTAGCGAACCGGGACCGCTGTACAGTACTCTAGCGGGCGGTACTGTACCCAGGAAAGGCCCTGTATTTCAGTTTGCAGCCAATCTCCCCCGGGCAAATCTCTCTCCCTCTCTCAATCCGGCCGACCGCCAGTCGCCTATACCTACTCCTTTCCTTCCTTCCCTCCTCCGGATGCGCCAGTGTGATTCTCTCGGCTTTGGAATCCAACGGCCTGGGAAAGAGAGAGTCCGAGTGGTTGTTTGTTGTCGCACGATTGACTCTTTGGCCTCTGGCGCTGTTGTCGCTGTCGTCGTGTTGTCCGCAGTTCGCAGCTCGCATCTTTTTTTTTATCCTTCTTTTCCCTCTCCTCGCCCTTCCAGGTACCTTCCTACCTATCAATTGGCCAGCCTAGGTGCATTTGTGCTCCCTTCCTCACAACCAACGAGCATCGAGAATCACCAGATACTCCAGCCTAGCCGTGCCAGGCCAGGCCACGCCAGCCATATCGCACCATCACCAGCGAAGCAACGCACTGACCGGGCGGACGACCTTGGCCTCATCCAAACGCGACCGCCGAAACGAAACACCAGCGCTGTGCAATTGAGTTCGAAGCATCGTCACTATCAGAAACCCAAACGCCCGACGTACCTGGCCTCGCTAGCGTCATCCTACATTAACTTGCATATAATTCTTTTCTCTGACATTATCAGAAAGGTAATTCACAGCGGCTCGACCATAGCACATCTGTCAAGTGAAGTCAATTCAAACCAAGGCCCACACGAATCGGATCAAGCTAGACGACGCGACAGAAAACCACCGCGACCTGGCAACGCAATTCGATACAACTATACCGATCAACCTATACCGCGTTCGCCGCCCACGATCGACCCTCAGACTTGTGTTGTCCTCAATTAAAGCTATCCAGACCAGAACGGGCGGGTGAGCGATAATCTGTCTCTGTGGCACTACACGCAATAAAATCCTGGCTTATTGGACGACCAAACGGTCAGACCGCTCTTGGACCTACTGCGTAGTTCTTTGCATTGACCCGGCGCGTCTTCAGCTTTGTATGCAATCTAGCAATCTCACAGTTCACAAACCGGACTATTCCCTGCTCTGCCCTACCCTGCCCACAACAGCCCTGTCTGGTCTTTTGCTCTTGCATGTTTACGGTGTACTGCATCGCATAACAGCCGATTTTTCCTGGTCAGCCTGATTTTTTGTTTCAAATATCTCGCAACAGCTACTGCCAAGGTGCTGTTTGTGCCAGCATACCAAGTCCGGCTTCTGCATTTGGTACATCTCGTTAGCTTTCGGTGTTCGTTGATTGTTCTACGCGTTGGGCGTAGAAAATGTCTTCTGCTGCATTACAATCTGCTCCCCATCAGCCAACCTCACTTTCTGCATTAAACACACACACGCCGTCGGCATCTCCCTCGAACCGTCAATATACCCCAGCTCAGTCTCCGAATCGCGAAGGTCGCTATGCAAACAGAGAACACCCATCCGCTTCGCCTGGACACTCGTCGAAACGCCCTTCTACGAGACCTAGCGGAAATTCTGCCAACACAACAAGTCCTATTCCTACCTACCTAGATCAGTCGCAACCAACCATGACTTCGCGCACTACATTGGCATCGCCGGCCCCTGTGATGGCCGCCTCTGCCGAGTACGAGAAGCCAGCTTCAGGCCGCCGGCGACACGACCCCCCAGTAGCTCCTCCTCGGACTTCCTCGACACAGTATGGTAACACAGGTTCGGGGCAACCTGTCGGACGTAGAGCTGCACGTGCTGAAGAACGTGCCGCAGACTCTCCTAGGCGGACACCTGGGGAGGATAGCAAAATGAGTTCTAATGGGTATCCAGATATCCGGCCATCTGCGTATGACGAACCAAGCTCGCGCACGAGCAGAACGGGGTCCCAGCATGCACCTCAAGCGATGTTGCATGCATCAGAGGATCAGAGGGACCAGCGTCAAACCGCATCCACTACAATACCTGTCCGCACTCGTGATCAACAGGCAGCGTCGATGTCATCCAAGCAGCCGTCTCGTGAGGCCAGTGAAGTGCTTAACCGCGTTATAGTTTCGCAACCCGAAGTCGACCTGGAGAGAGAGAAGGAACGCCGAGAGGAGTCCAAGCCGCATGGAACATCAGCAGCGTACAATGACGATGAGGCAGTCGCAACATCTCCAGTAGTGCACATGCACGAAGCTCAAGATGAAAGTCGACGTGGTGGTCGTAGCCGGCATGAGCATTCTAAACGGGAAAAGTCATCGCGATTTGGTGACTATTATTTGGGCAATACTATTGGTGAAGGCGAGTTCGGAAAAGTCAAGTTGGGTTGGAAGCAAGATGGTGGCGTCCAGGTGCGGCCTAATATTCTGAATATTGTTGTGCTGGCAAGTAACTAATCTGAGTGCCAGGTTGCGATTAAACTTATCCGCCGTGATAGTGTGGGCAACAATCCTTCACGGTTAGCCAAAATCTACCGTGAAGTCGCCATCTTGCGAGGGCTTTCCCATCCAAACATTGTTAGATTACACGAAATGTCCGAAACCGAACGCCATATTGGCATTGTCCTCGAATACGCCTCTGGTGGTGAACTATTCGATTACATTTTAAACCACCGTTATCTCAAAGATCAAGCTGCAAGGAGGCTTTTTGCCCAGTTAATATCAGGTGTGGGTTACTTGCACAAAAAGGGTATTGTTCATCGAGATCTTAAGTTAGAGAATTTGCTTCTTGACCGGAACCGGAATATCATCATTACCGACTTTGGCTTTGCCAATACGTTCGATGCGGCCGATGAATTGACGGAAGAAGAAGAGCTCAATCTACCCGATCGTGACTTCGTCAAGCGAACTGGTTTGGACAAGACCAAACCAAATGGCATGCGCAGAGGTGACCTGATGCAGACAAGCTGTGGAAGCCCATGCTATGCTGCACCAGAATTAGTTGTTAGCGACTCATTGTATACTGGTCGCAAAGTTGATGTCTGGAGTTGCGGTGTTATTCTAGTATGTATATCCCCCTTTTTCGCATGAAACCGGCACAAACTCACATCGGCTCGAAGTATGCCATGCTTGCAGGATATCTACCCTTTGATGACGACCCTGACAACCCAGAAGGCGATAATATCAATTTATTGTATAAGTATATTGTTAATACCCCCCTCACATTCCCTGAGTATGTAACTCCGCATGCTCGCGATCTGCTTCGCCGCATCCTAGTACCAAGCCCGCGAAAACGAGCCGATTTATTCGAGGTTGCCCGACATAGTTGGCTCAGCGAATACGCACATGTAGTAGAACTAATCACCAGCACTACTACGACATCTAGTGAAATCCAGAACACTACTGTACCATCCGACGAAGTTGAATCTGGTGGTTTGGCAAGAAGTGCCTCTGTTAGAGAGCAAACAAAGACTAAAGCAACCACTACTATTCCAGTTGGCGATTTGGCACGGAAACAGGGCAAAGTTGATGCTGATGAAGTATCCCACACGAAACAGCAGAGGGATAATAAACGGCGGACAGTACAAGTGGAATACGTCGCTCCTACAACGCAGACCCAGAGGGGAGCAGAACAACCTGAAGCTCATACTTCTTCTCATGCCAAGAGTAAAGGTAAATCTTCCAGCCAGGGTCCTGCAGATGTTCAGTCTTCACATGAAAAACCGTTACCGAAAGACCCCCCGCTTGTGAAAGACCCGTACGCTGGGTCATCTAGAGATTCTCGAAAGCCACCGAATGCGCACCGACGGGACGTGCCTCCTCCACGATCAAGTCAAGGACGTTCTACATCTGATCATGCATATATGTCTACCAGTGCTGGGCCATCTGTATCGAGACCTGCTACTGGTGGATCGATACATTCTTCTGGTTCTAGAGGACTAGTTCCATCCTCACGAGCGTCGTACGGCTTACCTTTACCCCCTGCCGTTGCCGGTACTAACGCGCAAGGAAGCATACAACAACCGAAGGGTCCTAAGAATTACGTCATATCAAACCCGATTCCACAAGATACCGCCGATCTAAGCTTCGGGCGACCGAGCATCAACATGCCTCCTAAATTCGCCGAAGTCTCTGGGTTTAATACTCGGCCCACTCCGCCATCGGGCGAGGGCAAGGGCCATAGGAGATCGAACACTATCGGTGAGATCGGTGGCAAGATTTTTGGTCGCAGCGGATCGATATTTGGTGCCCGTAAGAAGCGAGAAGGGGAAAAGCCTTCCAAGAAGTATCCGCCTGTCAGCATGTCCAATACCATGCCCGGCGAGTCTAGGGTATCTATGGATTCTAGGGCTTCCCGTAAATCATTTACGCTGGGCCTTGGAAAGAAACGCAGCGGTAGTATAATAGGCTCTCAAGCATCAGCTGAGAGGCCACCAAATGCTAGGCGTTTCTCCATAATGAAGGTTATGGGTTTGGGCAAAGATGCTTCACCACCCCCCGATGGCTCACAGCCTGATCTACCAATTCAAGACCCGCCAGAGGTAGACCCCTATGGTCGATATGTCAACCCACCTCCGAGTCAGAGCAACCCTGGACAGCAACATACAGATGGAATTTATGAGCAGCCCTTGGAAACACAACAGGCACCACCTCAAATCAATCATGGCCCCAGCTCTGCTGTTCATCGTCGCTATCCTTCAGAATCTCAAGCTTCTGCCATTCCCTCCTATTTACAACAAGGTGCCGTGCTGAATTCGGAATCAGAGTCTTCTGTTGATCGCCCACAACGGAGACCACCTAACTCAGCTCCATACCAGTCTGGCTATGATTCTGACCAATTTGACAGCCGTCGGACAGGCAACCGGCAAGGTGAACGTGTGCTTCAAAAGAACAAGCGCTTCGTAGATGCGTACGACGAAGAAGAGTACGGAAGGCCACGGGATCATGCTGGAAGTAGTGGCGCTGCGAAGAGAGTTATGGACTTCTTTAGACGTAGGGGGCGAGCAAGGGGTGGCGAGGTCTAGGCAGGCGAGCCAAACAACACACTCTTCCTACTCCATTCACATCATCCACGTTGCCCTGGTCGGCCTGGAAACATTCCTAATGAGTTATACTCTCCCTGGAACCCAAGTTGGACCTGGCTGGCGATACTCTGATTCTTATGCTAGGTTGCTGATGATCTGCATCAGCGAAGGCGTGTTCAGAGCTTCGGGAAAGCGCAAAGCGCAGCTTACAAGGTCGGCATCATCACATGCTGATAAACTTACGGCCTGCTGACGATGTGACGTGACGATAGTGAATGATTTATAGTTAAGTATTCAATTTCGATATGGGCATCCGGTTGGGAGTTCGACTGGCGGTTTAGATCAAGTTTTGTGGTCTTCTCCTTTTACTTTTCTCTCTACTCTCCTAGTATTGTCATCTCATAGCATCTCAAATCATCCCAACAAATTTGTACCCCGATTTGAGATATTCCAAAACCAAAAAGGCTGTTTGTTGCTATTATTAGTCCGATGTGGACTCTCAACATCTCGAAGCGGACGCGATCCTGGAAGGACACGACCTTCCCACTTAACTAGTTGTGGTTTATCTCTTTCGAGAACAAAAATATAGATGATAATTGGCGGGTGAGGGAGGCGATTGTATGTAGTGTTAATAGATTCTCCGCCATATGGCGGCGAGGGTTGTACGAGGAGTATGGATACTATAATATACCGATATAAACCTCGAGTTTGCTTGACGAAGGATAACTTTATTATTGATACGTCTGATTGGTTACTAATAGGCTTCAGTGACCCTACTTCGAATACATAGATAACTACCACTTAAGGATATCAAAATAGTAGCGATGTTTGGAGGTGAGCGGATGATGATGTGAAATTACGATGGCTCTACCACATTGATTCGAATCATCTGTCGAGATTGGTGTAGGTAGATGTTTATAATAGACTTGTGTTTTTTCCCGTGCAATATCAAGCTATGGTCATTTCAAGTCATGTTGTCTAGTCTTCTTTACGTCTGGGTTGAAATTCCGAATCAAGCCTCTACTCACTCAGCTTGTCATGGTTCTTTATTGTATTTCAGAAATGTGATTTATTTCGGTCAAATATGGACCGAAAAGTTTGTGCACCTTACTGCTACCAAGATACATCTGTATCTGATGAGATATATTTCGAGAAATCCCCTTTTTCGTTCTTACTATATCTGTGTTTCCTAGTCGTTTTCCCTTTTCCCCTGGCCCTTTTTATTTTATGCTGACATCCCCCCCCCCCCCCCCCAACCCGCTAGAGTCTCATGAATTTAGATTCGGAATAATGAATAGAATATGGGGATAGGTGCTTCGGAAACTGGTCACTACAGAGCCCTTTCCTTCCGGTAACTATCTGCGACGAGGAAGGCCAGTTCGAGGGCCTGCCGCTCATTGAGGCGCGGGTCACAGAAGCTCGTGTAGTTCGTGGATAAGTCGTCCTCGGCCAGACCCTCGCTGCCGCCGAGACACTCGGTGACGGCGTCGCCGGTGAGCTCGAGGTGTACGCCGCCCAGGTAGCTGCCCTCTTCCTTATGGATGTGCAGCGTCTCCTGCAGCTCTGAGAAGACGTCGTCGAAGCGCCGCGTCTTGATGCCCGTGCCTGTCGACCTCGTGTTGCCGTGCATCGGGTCGCACTGCCAGATCACTGCCCCCTTGTACTCGCTGCCTTCTACGGCACGAATATGCGAGGGGAGAAGGTCGCGCACTTTGGAGGCGCCGTACCGCGTTATCAGCGTGATTTTGCCGGGTTCGATGTCCGGGTTTAGCGTCCGCAGGAGCTCTAGAAGATCTGATGTCGGCGTTGTCGGGCCGACTTTGATGCCGATTGGGTTCGCGATGCCACGGAAGAACTCGACGTGAGCACCGTCTATTTGCCGCGTGCGGTCCCCTATCCAGAGAAAATGCGCCGAGGTGTTGTAGTACTGCTTTCGCGGTTGGCCGCCCTCTGTAAAATGTGGTGGTGGATTAATCGCTGGGGGCACGTCCATCAAGCGTGTCAATTTCTCCTCATACTCGAGGAGGAGGCCCTCGTGGCTTGTGTAAAGATCAATGGTGTCCAGCTTAGGGCTCTTATCCGCGCCAATCGTGTGCATGAAGCGTAGCATATCTTGTAGGAATTGTACCGCAGCCGTGTATTTAGCTTTTAGCTCCGGGTCCTTGACATGTCCCAGACTCCAGTTCAAGGGCCGGTGCAGGTCTGCTATGCCTGCTGAGATGGCGGCTCGGATGTAGTTGAGAGTTGCCGCTGAGTGGTTATATGCCCTAATTCTAATTAGTCCATCTTTGCGGAAGATAATCAAGAACTCTCTCAAGAACTTTTCTCGAGAGTGGAAGATAAAATGCTGCATAGAAAGCGTGAGATAGATGAATGAGTGTCGTCTCACTTGACTAATCTTTGGGGATCCAACTCCCGCTCCTCCAGGTGATACCCATTCAAGATGTCGCCACGGAAAGACGGCACCTCTCGCCCGTCGACGATCTCGGTCGGGCTCGAGCGCGGCTTCGCGTACTGGCCGGCCATGCGGCCGATGCGCACAACACGCTTGTCGGCGCCCCAGATCAGTACCAGACTCATCTGCAGCAGAAGCTTGATCTTAGATTCAATAGCGTCCTGCCGGCAGTAGTCGAACAGCTCAGCGCAGTCACCGCCTTGTAGCAGGAAAGCCTCACCGCGCGCTACATCCCGCAGTGACTGCTTCAGCTTCTCGATTTCGTGCGGGTGCACAATTGGCGGCAGCCTGCCCAGCTCTCCCGTCGCTTTGTGAAGCGCGGCTATGTCTGGGTACTCGGGACATTGCTTGATTGGCTTTGTGCGCCATGACGACGGCGTCCAGTCTGCGCTGGCCTTGTGGCTGTTTGTCATGTTGACCTTTCAGTTAAGCGCGTTGTATTAGGAGGGTATCCTTTAAGTATCCCGTCTTGTATAAGTCTGAGGCCGCAGATCGCGGGTTATCTTTTCAGTTTTTGATAGGTAACGGCCAGCCTCGAAGAATCTTATGCAAGTAGATAGACACCTGAGGCTTTCCCGCGGTTGAATAGTGGTCAGTCAAGAATAATTGATTAGTTGTACGCGGAGAACCAGAACTAGCTGATATGAATCATTGAATCTGTGACTCAGCCCGCACCACAGAAATGAAGCCACTTTTTTAACAAAATAGTACCTGACGCCAGAACCTCACTTCCGTTATTCGGACAGCTTGGTGATCATGTCCGTTACCTACTTAAGTACCTACAGTAGGTAGCGAGAGTACATAGTAGGTACCCCAGGCCAGGATTAGGGTCCGCGACTTAGTGTCCCCCCCGCTGTAGCCCCTCACTCTGCAGGCAGTATGAGTTACTTGAACCACCTGCATTGAGAAGATAGCTTCAGCGCTAATGTCTACCAGCTTTCCCACTTAAACAACGATCGTAAATACAACACAACACAATACAAAACAAAACAACTTGACCTTGCCAATTGACACGACAGAATCGCTACTATAAAGGCATCTTCGACTTATCCGCCTCGCTAAACACCTCCCTGCCACCCGGAGCCCAGGCGCAATGGCCGAACCTCAATCCCGCATCGGCGATGTCGAAGAAGATGTCGTCAAAGCTAAGTCAGCTGAAGATCGCAAAGCCGCTGCCGCCCTCGCGAACTTAGACTCTAGCGGCGACGGCGCCGAGGCTGCTGAAGTCGATGCTGCTGCTGTTAGCAAGGCCATGAAGAACCTGGGAACTGCTGCGTCTGCCGAGAAGAAGGAAGTCAAGAAAGTGAAGGTTGATGCTGCCGATGTGGCACTTCTCGTGAGCTCCCTCCTCCGCACATTCCCTCATCCTCATTCAATTTGCTAGACTCATCTCAGCCTACGACAGCATGGCCGAGCCGGCGACCGTTGCTGCCCTAAGATGGAGAGAATCCAGCCACTGATGCTAATATGCTAATATGTCCTGTTTTATAGGTCGACGAGCTCGAGTTGACGAAACCGAAAGCCACCGAATTGCTGAAAGTGCATGATGGAGATGCTGTGCGTGCTATGAGAGCCTTCATCACTGTGTCGATTTGAAGTAGCGGAAAACGATAGACAAGTGGTTTTCGAGAAGTATCATGCATAACGGGCGTCCAAGGTTTCTTTTGAAGAGTACTATAAAAAAAAGGGAGGATTAGGCTGGATGGCGGTTCCGGAAACGTAGATTTACCGACTTAGAGCGCTTTACTTCGACAACGGCCTGTATAACCAGTCATCGCTGCCCATAATCCTATCGCACTGCTGCTCTGGTTTGTGCATATAGCTGGAACTGGTAAACTCATACGCCAATACTACCAGTGAGAAGGTGTCAGGTACTTGACATTTTATATCCAAAATCACGTATAGTTTTCGAAATTCATCGTTATCATAGCATCCACGACACGGATGCTGACTGAACACTTCTAACTTTGTTTCGAGGGCTGAACATGATGCAGACGGTAGCTTGGATCTCTCGGGTTGCCGCTTCCTATTACCCACGAGATGTGTACGCTTTGATTCCGACGACCAACTTTTTCTAGGTTGCGTGAAAATGGGAGACGTGAGGCGAGATTCAGGATCATCATGCGCCACCTACTTGTGCGACGTCAGAAGCCAAATATATAACATTTTGAGACGATCTTATCCACCGCTGTATGCTACCATTACGGGCAATGCGCCGCAGGCATAACAATTATCAGCGAAGGTCTGCACTATAGGCTTGTTTACGCATATACGGAGCCAGCACTTTTCCGAGTCTATTCGAGAGAAAGGTCATTGGCTGATATTTAGATCCGGAGAGGGCATCTCAATTGGGTAACTAGAGATTTCCATGCCGAATACTTGCAGATATATCACTTTCAATCTCCTCGGCCCTTAGAGCGATGTAATGTTGTGTCAGGTGCTCCGAGGATAATGGTGGCCCGCTTCCCTGGTTACGCCACCTATTGTGGTAGTTGTGATGGAAACGTGATGTAGGTATCTGGTTTCGATATGCAGAATTTGAGTTGCTCCTTGGTCTGGTTGTTGATCATGACCGAGCCTTTCGATGAGCTGATAGCATATTATGTGCTGGTGTTATTATGCATATCACTGTACATCTTGTTTCTGACGATATATGCTGCTGGTCTACAGCCGTGTACAACATCGTTTGGATATCGGTGGGGATGATCGATTTCACAAGACATTATCGATAGTGACAAGCTGAATACGCAGTACCGGTATGCGGAAACCATGCGCCGGAAATTAAAACATATTTCCAGTAAGGACAGCTTGCAAATAAGCTTATTTTATGCTCGTATTACCTAGAATGTGCGGATTGTTGTAGGACAAAGAAAAAGGCCAGTGCCGCTCTATCACATGATAAAAGTGGCGGATGAGAAACTCGAAACATTTACTAGGATTAGGATGGCGGGCCTACTGGGTGGCTGCGCTGACGGTTGGCTACACACTTAATCAAACGACCTTCTTCATTTGTCCGACCCCTTTGATCGCTAAGACGTTCCCACCAAACAGAACTGGACTCAATGATTTTGTTTCAACAACGCCTCGAACGCCTCGAATGCCCAAGTAGTCATCAGCGCTCGCTAAGAATCGCCAAGGATGTAATCACGCCTGGCCTTTTCGCGAATAGGTGAATGGACGAATGGCGAGGTTCAGTGCTAAGCGAGGTCGTTGGCCATGTGGCTACGGGTGGGTAAGGGAGCGCGAGTGCGAGATGCAACCCATCCTCGCTTACAGAGCCCGTTACCTACTCAGGACCTATCTACTTATGTTACCTGCTTGTAGTAGATTAGACACTTTGTTTCTATCTAGGTAGTGTCGAAATACACACCTAGAGCAGAACCCTACAGGTATTAAGGCTGTCCATAAGCGAGCAGGCGATCCGCCCTAGAAAGCATCGAGAACACTTGGACAATGCGTTGTGGCCTATCAGGAGCTTTGGATACCAGTCAAGACGTCAAACCGAGGACTGGGCCCCCCGCTCAGGCTGTAACCGGTGCTGTCGGGACGTGGGAGATCCGGGACTACTCGGTCGCTTAGAGCAAGTAGTGTAGAGCTGATGGGCAGAGATGCCAAATACCAACCAGCAGATTTGCCGTTACCAGTTAATGTCACGTCCCACCTAGAGTGGGAACGCCATACCGAATGACGACCGACAAGCACTAGATTTTATGACAACTCGCTTTTCGGCGGCAATGCATTTCTATTTTATTCATTTTCCTCTCTCATTTTGCTACCGTCCTGATCATTCAGCTATCCCGAGGACCGGCTGGCCGACTCGAAATTTTATGTTTAGTCGCTAATTTGCTCGCCCCCCCAAGCTGACGGTGAGACGCGACCAAGAGTCTGACAGCTCTCGCGGCTGATCTATTCTTCACATTGGACCATTAACAGCGGCCACGGCAACTTGAATAAAGCAAGCAGAAGAGGGCGCTACTAGCAAGATGGTGTCCTCAATCCTCTTAGTTACCGGCGCAGTTGTCGCCTGGTGGGCATTCAAGATTATCAATGGCCTCCGGACCAATATCGCTCGTGCGAAGTCCACCGGTCTCCCGTATCATGTTGTTCGTAAGTGGCGACTGCGTATTGGTCGCTTGGCCTAAAACTCACCGATTTCCAGCTGTAAATCCTATCAACAATATAGCTCAAATATTCGCTTTCATTTGGGTTCCGCTATGGAAGTTCCTCGTCCCAAAGAAATACTGGGAAGACATTGCCGAGTATGTTCGATTATTATATTATCCCTACAGCTAGTGCTAAGACATGGACTAATGGGAATTACTTGCAAGGGTGTGCGAACATAATTGGCAGTTCAAGAAACGGTTTGCGCCGTTCGCCAAAATGGGTGACAATATTCTTATCGTCACTCCATTTACCCTGACAATGCATACAGCCAGTCCCGAGATTATCGCCGACATCACATCAAGACGTGAAGATTTCCCCAAGCCCCTGGAGCATTACGCAATTCTTAGCATGTTCGGCCGCAACATCGTGACAACGGAGGGCGCTCTATGGCGTATGCATAGAAAGGTTACCTCGCCATCATTTAATGAGAAAAACTCGGCTTTGGTGTTTAGAGATGCCATCGGGCAAGCGCAAGGTATGACCGACCATTGGTTGCGGACCCAGAAGGATGGAAGCTTCCAGACTGTCGAGCACGACACAATGTCGATGGCTCTCAACATCATCAGCTATGTTGGTTTCGGGTTGCGTTTAGTTTGGCCAGGTCAACCGTTGCCAGTGAATGCCGATTCGAAAATGGCCCGATACGCGAGCTTTGAACCTCCCGAGGGCCATTCCTTGACTTTTGCTGAGTCCATTGGGGGCCTTTTACACCATTTGCTGGTGCTATTATTAACACCTTCCATCATCCTGAGTATGTAGACTGTCCGTTGAAACACGACGTAGCCGCGTAACTAACTGATGTCAGACAACCACCCGTCCAAGATGTTCAAAGAAGCAAAGATAGCTAAGGAAAATTATGAATTATACATGAAGGAATTCCTTCAGCAAAAAGTGAAAGATGTCCGCCGAGGAGACCGAGACGTAGGCATGGATATCATGGGGTCACTAGTCGCAACTTCATACCAAGACAAGCAGGACGGAAATAAAGCAGGAATCCAGCTGGACGACTCGGAGATCATCGGGAATGCGTTCATCATGTTCTTGGCGGGCCATGAGACCACAGCCAACGTGATGCATTTCACGATGCTGGAGCTTGCGAACAACCCCGCAGCGCAGCGGCGTCTACAACAGGATATTGATGCGATTTTGGGGCGCAATACGGACCCAGCCACGTGGAACTACGAAGAAAAGGTTGGCGCCATGCAGGCGTCCATGATAGGCGCTGTCATGAACGAGACACTGCGCGTCATGCCGCCTGTTGTGGAAGTACCGAAGAAGACGCCACCTACGAAGGAGCAGACGATTACGATTGATGGCGTCAGGCGCGCACTGCCACCTAATACCTATCTCGGCCTTTGCGTGGTGGCTTGCCAACGTAACCCGCGTGCCTGGCCCGGCCGACCTAGCAAAATCACGGGTGCGCCGGACGATCTCGACGACTGGGTGCCGGAGCGATGGTTCCGCCCGAGCATCGGCGGGGACGAGAAACAGAGTTCGGGCGAACCCGAAACGGAGGACTTTGGCGGATACGCCGGCCCGGACACGAGCGCCTCGATGTTCCGGCCAGTGCGCGGCTCGTTCATCCCATTCTCCGAAGGACCGCGGGCGTGTCTCGGCCGACGCCTCGCCATTGTCGAAGTCCTCGGGGCGGTTGCCGCCATCTTCCAAAAGTACAGCATCGAGAACGCAGTCGAGGATTGGGCGTCTGACGAAGAGGTCGCGCGCATGAACCAGAGCCAGAAAGATGCGTTGTATAGGAAGGCTGTAAAGAGGTCTAGGGACGTCATCGCTTCGAGCGAGGCACGCATCACGCTCAAGCTGCACAACGGAGCTCGCATTCCTCTAAGGTTGGTCAAGAGGGGCGAGGAGAGGTTCGTGAACTGGTATGAGGAGTGATGGGGAGGCTGATCTGAATTTTGGATATATATATATACTTATATATTATATACGGGTGATGGATATAGTCATGTTTTTTTCTCCCCTCCCAGCGCCAAGCATGAAGCTTCTCTGCGCCTGTCATTGATGGCATGGTTGCTAAATCGTACATAAGCTTCTTTTTATATACCTATCCCAAGTTAGTGAATGGCACTCGCGCATGAGAACATAATTACCTGTACTGTCTGGTCATCTGAACCAGGCGGTACTTCGACTCTTTATTATTTTGGTTTTAACTATTTCTACTGTGTGTCCGTATTTTAGTGTTGCCCAAGCCGAGTAGCCAAGAGATGGGCCGAAGCTTGTACCATTGCCCAGAGTGCTTGGATAAAGCTTGACTGCGATGAGACCTCGATATTGCTATGCGTGCACATGAGCTTCGCGTTATTCTGGTTGTGATGAGGCTGTTGATTCACAGTTACCTACTGTATATCATTTCGTGTTGCTGCATACTTGGAGATGCACGCCGCATCAGTCTCTTTGCGTGTTCGACAAGGGGGATTACATATTACATGGTGAACATTGCTGTTCGAGAGCAATGACGATGCAATCATCGACAGCTAATTTCATAAGTATTCACTATTCGAGAACTGAACCAAGTTACCTCACTAGGTATCCTCAATCGTATCTTACATACTAACTTTAACAAATACCTGCTGTAGGTACGCACAGATGTAAGTATGCAGAAGTCGACATCTACCGTACATCTACATGTATGCTAAATTACGTCACAGGATTCGGGAAGAGGGACCTGGCAGACCCTGGCTAAACCCCATCGGAATTAACGGCACTTTTTGGACTTGTCTTGGCTACACCAAACAAGCCACCCAAACGAGAATGTTCCAAGATTGGATGTGACGCACTGTGTTTTATGCTAGGTATGAGCTGGTTCGCTGCGACACAGCATCATCATCATCATCATCACCATCACCATCACCATCATCATCGTCTTATTACCTACCAGGATACGTAGGACGGCAGGGAGCCACGTAGGGCATTAAGTACCGTAGGTAGTCAATTGATTGGGATTGTGTACATAAGTGTAAGGAAATGCAGAGAAGAGAAGTGAAGCTGGTTTCCGATTGCTGGTACTTATATATGTATATCCACCGACCGACCTTTGTCTGATTGTTTGAGACAGGTACCTAGCAAGCTATATTACCTATCCATCGAATGTTTCGCTGCGTTCTCTCAGCCTTTATATTGTTGCTGCTTTACTCCCTTTGTGAAAAGATACCCCATCCTTGATAGATATATCCACCACCTTCGCTATACTCGCTAAGACATCGGTTTCACCTCAGTCGGCATCTTCCTGATCCCCGTGCCTAGAAATAGCCAAGGCGATTACTCTGTTTACTCCCATATCTATCGCACCTGATTCCATGTCAGAGAAACGGCCACCTCCGCCGACAGTTAGATCCGCCAGACATCTCTCGTTCTCGTTCTCTCAGCCATAGAGCAGCGGGGAATATCTAAGTAGTCAACCTCATTGTTGGTTACACATACACAGGTGTGTTAGTACATTTCATGTGGCTAGTTTGCACCGTCTGAGGCTGAGCACTAAACGATACCTCTTGTAGATCTAAGTAGTCACACAGGCCATCTGAGGCCAGTAGGTATTGAAGAGGGCTGTGTGATATCATCCTATCATTCTACCACCCGTGACACATCGGGTTATTTCACCAGGACACTGTGCAACAAGCTACCTCTACCGGGATATCCAGCTCGGCATACGTATGTATATCTGTGCGTGACGAGACTACCTACTCCGCTCGTCACCGCATTAGTGTAGCGGCGGACGACAGCGTACAGTTAGCATACGGTCTGGCTGAAAGCTGTCGAGGGCTGTTAATTCGCCAAGCTGGCTGAGGACCTCCCACATGTATGATGCGTAAGTTTGCCATCGCTTTCGTTTGCGCTCCCGGTACCGTCTCCATCTTCTGCTCATGACATTTCATCCTCATTATTTGTACACTGGGTATTACACTACCCACATGTAAGTAAGCAAGTCCCTGTCATACTGTACGGGACGCCGCGCCGTCACGTTCAGCTATGAGCTTGATCCTTGCTTCTTCAGCATCTGTTTAGCCGTTGCGGTCAGTGCTGTTATCCGTTGTGTTACCTCAAAGAGACCGAGTTGCGAGTCCATAGTCTGAGAAGCTATATCACTGTTTAGTCCTTTCCGGCTTCATTATCCCTGATGATAATACACCCCAATGCAGCTACAGCATCTACATAGGCTGTAGACGCGCTGGAAACTCGCGCCGCCTTTGTCATCTGCACAGCGAGATCAATTGCCCAGTTTGTCACCACACTATCTCTACATGACCCCAGTGGATTGGCGCCAAGATTGCCCCTTGCTCCTTTGGCGTGTGGCTACGCACAGTGCATGCACCATCGCTTCGGGTAATGGGTAGTCAGGGCTGTTAGTGCCTTGGATCCCTGTGATTCAGCGAGCCCAATCATGGCCATCAACGGCCATCCCCAGATGTTGTTGGAGAGGCTGACGACGTCTTGTTATCTACTTGTTTCCTTAGCTTCTCCCTTGATCCCTTGCCTCGTGTGCCTATTTAGCATTCGCCACATCTCGCCCCCCTTCTTTCTCTTTCTCTCCATCTTGTTCTCGCTTCAGAACACCCGAGACATTGGCGTCACCGTTGCCAAAATACCATAATTCGATGAAGGAAACCTCTTCTGATCAGACGCCTTATACAGATCGCATACGCTCTTGGGCACGAACTCATGCGTATGGAGGCTCGAAACGGTCCACTGCTTCCAGTAGTAACCCTACGCTTCCCTTGAGTAATCCGGCTCGAAACACACCACAACAGGGACAACCACCCGCCAACAATCAACATGGCGCTTCCCTCGGCGTCAATGGCGATCAAAGCCCCGTCGACCACATTGCAGATGGCACTACGAACGTCAGATCGGATAGCGACGCAGCCGATAAGTCAACTTCGCCGGCATCTAAAGCTGAAGAGTCGCGGACTGTCGTAAGCCCTGGGGAGTCTGAGAAAAAGAAACCGAATGTCGTGGTCCGATTCTTTTTGACCACCAAGAAGATCCTCTTTCATAGCTGGATCAATGTTGGCCTAGTCTTCGTGCCCGTCGGTATCATCGTCGCCAACATCCCGAACTCCAACCCGGGAGCAACTTTCGGAATCAATGCCGTGGCTATCATCCCTCTCGCTGCATTACTCAGCTATGCTACCGAATCCGTAGCTCGTAAGTTGGGTGACACCATCGGTGCACTACTGAACGTGACATTTGGTAACGCCGTAGAGTTGATTATCTTGTAAGCTTCCTTGTCATGGTTTTAAACTCGGCCAATCCCGCAACATGGTTGTACTAACTTTCTGACAGCATGTACGTTTGATAGATTTTACCCTTCCTGCATATCCCTTATATGCATAGCGTTCTGTCCCTGGAATTGCTTAGAAAGGTTGTGTCAATGATATGTTATACATACTAACTTGATGATGCACATTATAGCATTGCACTGGTTAAGGGTGAAATTCGTGTTGTACAAGCGTCACTTCTGGGATCCATTCTCGCGAATCTGCTCCTCATTTTGGGTGGAGCCTTCTTCCTGGGTGGTCTACGTTTTCGTGAACAGGTTTGTTACTCCTTGGATTGATCAAAATTACATATAACTGACCTCTTTTAGGTGTACAATAGCACTGTGACGCAGATGAGTGCCTGTTTACTCAGTTTGAGTGTCATCAGTCTGGTTTTGCCGGTAGGTGTTGACGGAACGGAAGCAGTGATCTGTTTTCTAACTGATATTCGCAGACAGCATTTCATGCCTCGTTTAGAGATACGGCATTGGCTGATGAACAGTCTTTGAAAATCAGCCGCGGTACCAGTGTTGTATGTATTTTACCCCGTTTAACGTCGAGCGAGATTTGCTAACATGGCCAGATTCTCCTACTGATCTATGTGGTCTACCTCTTGTTTCAACTGAAGTCACACGCGTACATGTATGAATCCACACCTCAGCATATCATTGACGAGGAATCGACGCCTGGCCCTGCAGCTGCTTGGTTGGAGAGTTCAAGTTCTGACTCCAGCTCTTCATCTGATTCGGACTCGGACTCTTCGGCTCATTCCAGGAATACCATGTCACGGCGCGTAAAGCGAGCTATTCGCCGTCGCCGAAGAAAGTCAAGCCTTGCGTCAATTGACACTGATGATGAGAGAATTCGCACTCGTACTTCTTCAGTCAACACAAGCCCACTTGCAGAAGGATCCAAGTCTGGGGAATCTGCCAATGGTGCCAGCTTTTTTCCTGCCAACGCAACGGAAAGTGACGACGCCGTAGATGAAGAGAAGCCCAGGAAAGTCTTCCGCAAACATCGCCACAAACGGTCTAAACGCAAGCATCGACATCACCACAAGGCTTCAACTCCATTAGGATCCGAAGGCGCGCTCTCACCTGCCGAGGCCAATATCGTCGGCCTCATTCCTGGAACTGTACAGGGCGAAGTGGCCGATGGAGAAACCCGACGTGTCGATTTCGCGGATAATGTGATACCCCTGGATGGTGCGGTTGATTCTTCTCCAGCCGGTGTCAAGCGACCATTTAATAACCTCCGTGGGCTATCGTTCCGACCGGTGAAAAACCTCGCGCCGCCAGTCTTCACTCAGTCGGCACAAGCCGGACCAGCTGCTGTGCCTGTGATTCCTCTTGGGCCGGTGCCTCGCGTCAAGTATGGTATTCGGCGGACCAATTCGCTCCCGGACAAGCTCAATCAACACCACGCTTCGCGGCCTCCTGGAGCGCTCTTCCCATCCCAGGTTCCTCCATCGGTCGCAGCGACCCCTCCAGCCAACACGGGCGAAGAGCATGAAGATGATATTTCACAGCCGGCAGCCGTCGTCATGCTTTTGATCACCACGGCGCTCGTCGCCACGTGTGCCGAGTTCCTAGTTGACTCGATTCAAGACGTAGTGGAAAGCAGCTCGATCAAGGAAATCTTCATTGGTCTTATCATTCTTCCCATCGTCGGTAATGCGGCTGAGCACGTGACGGCCATCACGGTAGCGATGAAAAACAAAATGGACCTTGCTATCGGTGTAGCCATTGGTAGCTCTATTCAAATTGCGCTCTTCATCACGCCATTAGTGGTCATCATTGGGTGGATCATCAACCAGCCGATGACGCTCTACTTCACCTTGTTCGAGACTGTATCCCTGTTTGTTTCAGCCTTTATCATCAACTTCCTGATCCTCGACGGCCGTAGCAACTACCTAGAAGGAGCGTTACTCGTAGCTACATATGTCATTATCGGCATCATAGCCTTTTTCTATCCAGAGGGCAGCGAGGCAAACGAATGGAGTGCTTAGGATACCTCCGGTTAACCTCGTTGCACCGTTCTGGGCTAGCTCCCCGATGATTTCGAACGCTAACAGATTCGGACAATGGGAGCAAAGGCGAAGCAGCCAGTTGATCAATTGGTGAGGCTGATTTAGCTACGAGTGGCAGTGGATGAACAAATCACGGGAATCGGGGCAGAGGGGCATCAGAGTATGAGAGGGATGAGTTCGTTCAGGTTCAACTCAACCAACTTGAGCCCTGGCATACAATATACGCATACATAGATAGGTAGATAGCTCGTACATGGAAATATTTGTCACGGATGTATGAATCAAATATGCGCTCATTCAGCCCTATTATACATGAATTTTGGATATTAAACATTCTGAGATGGTGATACATATAGATTATTAGCAAATACCTATGGTGATCTAATATCTGCTGCAACTTGATATGTTTGTTCACAACAAGTACGAAGGTTAACTTGTAGCTCGCTTAGGTAGTGGTGCCAAGCGGGCGGCATCATGGGCGAACTCCTTTAGCGTGGAGTTTAATCCTGAAAGAACACCGCATGATTGGTTCGGAGCACTAGCGTTGTAGAATTTACTCAGTGCGAGAGACCGTGTATTTATGATTATGCATACGGTGTATTTCTAAAGTAACTGCAACCGTCCCCCTAGTTTAATGGAGTTGCTCCTTCTTTTCGGAGATGTACATAGTATGTCGATTGTGAAATTTTAATTAACTCGAATGGAAAGAACGATTCAGGAACGTAAAGTGAGCAAGGACTAAAATGCCTTAAGTGATGTATATACTTCTCACTCGAAAACGAGTCGTATAAGCACGGCATATACCACTCTATATTCTCATTACCAGCACAGCTTCGGGAGCAACTGCGATTCAAGTAAACCAGCTAAAAATCGCTAGTATCTACAGTACTTACTAGGCGGGGCAATAGTGATGAGGCCAAGCACCTGAGCAGGCACCTTGTTCAGCTACCTAGTAAGCCTACCGGATAATGGAATAAATCCTACATACATATGTAGAACTGGACTGGGTGAATCACTTATCTACCTACTTGAAACACCCACGTGGATTCAATGCATCCATCAGATCGTTTTACTGTAGATGCAACAGCAAAAGGCTCACGCCACGTAGTATCATACTTGTAGAGGTATGAGTCTTAGCTGTCTTATCAATAATGACACCAAGGGTTTTAAGAGTAACGATCGAAGGTAAGAGAGGAAAGAGAATCTGACCGGAAACTTGACAGATAGTAATCAATCTCCTGGGCAATTACACCAAACTCTGGGCGGCCTCCCATTCCAAATCCTCCTTAGCTTCACTGCCACGAAAACGTCGTCATCTAATACCTGAAAGTCCTGGGTGCTCTTAGGTACGGTGCTAAGCAGTACCTAGGTAGCTTCTTACTTTCTGTCTAGAGTCATCTATAAACCGCTCCCGCGACACGATTCTCTCTAAGACGTCAATCATCACTCCTGACTCGACTTGGAGAGCTTCTGGCTACCCACGCAGCCATTACGCCGAGACCAAGATTAACTGATCACCAAAGGTAATCATGTGTTTTACAAGTTCAGATCGTTCTGACGATCCGCCCCCACGGCCCGTACAGCTACCACAGCAGCAACAGCAGCGTCAATCCGCCAGTATACCAAATACCTCGAAAGCAAGCATACCAAACGACTTCGTTCCACCCTCTGGTCCGCCGCCATCACACCGAACCCAGAAACAAGCCCAAGAGACCAATTACGCACCGCCCCCTGGTCCTCCTCCCCAACCTCAAGACTTCGCTCCACCTCAGGGACCGCCGCCTTCACGAAGGGCTGTCGAGGAATACGCACCTCCTTCCGGCCCGCCTCCTTCTCACGACTATGCACCGCCCGCGGGGCCTCTACCATCTAAGAACAACCCCTTCTATGAAGACGCCGCGCCCCCACCCGGTCCCCCTCCCTCCCATATTAACGCCTATGGAGGCCCGGAGTCGTCTGATTATGCTCCTCCGCCAGGACCACCACCATCACAGGACTACGCTCCCCCACCCGGCCCTCCACCTCCGCAAGAGAAAGAAAAAGATATAAAGAAGCACGACTGGGAAACCGCAGTCCCAGACACGTCGCTGCTCCCGCCACCGCCCAACTTCTTCAGCGGTTTTGACCGATCGCCCGCCAATAATGCAACGGAAAAGGAGGCTGATATGGGGGATGAATGGTGCGAGCAATTCCCACTAGATAATCCGCGTCGCTTCGCGCCGCCCGAGGTAGCCGCCATGAGCACGGGCAACATCAACATGTTCGCGCCCCCATTCTATCAGGGTAAACTTCACCGAGAGAGCGTCGGTGTCTGGCGCGGGAGGTCGCCATCTGATGCCCCCGATACCTGCCTGGCCACGTACCCACCGCTGTACAGCGTGACCCAACACAGTCCCTTCGCCACACGCCAACGCAAGACCATCTACTACGAGGTGCGCATCCTTGAGACGCACATTTCACGCCAAACCAGGATGGAAGAGGTCTCGTTGGCCCTGGGATTCACAGCGCCACCGTACCCACCCTTCCGGCTTCCCGGTTGGCACCGCGGCAGTCTGGCCGTGCACGGCGACGACGGACACAAGTACATCAACGACAAATGGGGTGGAAAGACCTTCACGCAACCGTTCAAACGCGACGACACGTTGGGATTGGGCATGACCTTTACCCCTGTGTTCGAAAACTCATATGATAACTCCACCCCCGCGCCGGTTGGTCGGATTCTCGTCGAGATCTTCCTCACGCGCGACGGCGTCGAGGTCGGACGGTGGGATTTGTACGAGGAGTCTGATCGCATTGCCGATATGCCTATCACGGGTTTGGAAGGCTTCCACGACCTGTGCGCCTCTGTGGGAGTCTTCGATCAGGTCGGCTTCGAGATTGTTTTCGCCCCTGAGAGATGGCGGTGGCAGGGCTGGAGGCCGTCCATGTGAGCGATATACCATAGTCGACGGTTGTAGTCGTTGCGTCGAACTTGTATAAATACCTTAGGTATATGAAACTTCTGTGGGTTTATTCGTCTTGTAATGGACTGGTAGTACTTTTTTAGAGCGCGATATCGGTACATAGACTTATGCTTTAAAAGCGGAATGCAGCGATTAGTTGTCCTTTGGTAAGCTATGTTAACTCAAATTATATAGCTGTTTGCGTATGGTATTTACCTGCGAGATGACTAATGTGAGGTCGCATTTGAAGCGTGTTGTGTGGTCAAGTTCAAGTTAGTCAGTGTGATATTTAAATTCAGACACTGCATTGGATATCTTGAATCTAGGTTAGAGAAGGATATTGCGTTCATGATTAGTGTTCTATATAGGAGGAGTTAACTGTCTATTGGAGCTTGTCGTGGACGTAGTAGATTTCAAAGCATTCTCGGATATACTCTCAGAGTTGGTTTTCATGGCTTAGGCGGATAGGGATTGTTGGTGCTAATATGTTCTTCATATGTATGTGACCTCTATATAGTTTGTTTGTGCTTGGCTCTCGCCTGGAATGCAAATATCTCTAGAGTAGTGTGTTGGACAACAGTCTTACGATAACTAGCATTGGATTGTAGGGTACAATTATTAGTCCTCAAATGATATGAACTTGGTCTGATCCGAGGTCTTTGACTTCCTATCGGAAGTGATCATAACTCAGCAACAATACCTACGCTTTATTAACCAGTAAGCAGAGAGCCAATTATGGTCGTAATAATGAGTTATTCATTATCAAACAAAGTCAAAGTATGAATAATTAGCAGTCCGTTGTTGTACAGATAAGAAATTGGGGTTTCGTAGTTAAGCTTAAAACAGCAACTTGACACCCAACACTTACTTGGCTTAGATGAGCTTAGTTACAATAGCCGCCCAGAGAGCGCCACCTTTCCGGGATAATTTCCAGTCACAGATTCAAAGACAATAAATAGTAAAAGAAAGTAAATGTAAGAGCAAGAGCCAAATGATCTCGGCAGGCGCTATCCTCATATAAATTTCAACGAATCGTGTTAGTATAAACCAAAGCCATTCGTCAAGCAGTCTTGTCTGTATGGACGAATTCCAACACTGGGCTCAGAAGACCGTTTGGAGTGCTACCATAACGTAGTAGTGCCTATAGTGTATTCCTTCAGTGGGAGGGGTTATGTACCAGAAATCTGCAGGATAACCAACATGCTTATGGCTTAAGCCCCTGGTCCACCAATTCATGCCCACTCCCGTACGTGGTTGTTCACCTAAGACCTACACTATCAGGCAGACAGGGCGCTGTCGGTTGCCTGTATCTGAGTGCTTAATATGATTGGGGCATTCTTGAACTGCCGCCTGTCTTCTTGTGATTCAACTGCGCAAGAATGGGCCATTCCAACCCATCCTGAACTCTATAGAGAAGAGAGCATGGCTTACCATCACCGGCAGCAAGCCTCTATCTCTGGTCTGGGATGGAGTAATTTGCAAGGCAATCTTTCTCGAGCCTTTTCCCTCTGTCTGTCATGCTGACGGCATCCTTATGTGTGGTATTCAGTTGATGGCACTCTTCGTTCGTAAG
Organism: Xylaria bambusicola; assembly: GCF_022495145.1. Lineage (NCBI taxonomy): Eukaryota > Fungi > Ascomycota > Sordariomycetes > Xylariales > Xylariaceae > Xylaria > Xylaria bambusicola. The sequence goes on from NW_025953571.1 coordinate 443,148, forward strand.
TCAGTTATACCACGACCTAATTATGGAGTCAGACAAGAGCGAACAGCAGGCTAGGCGTTCTATCACAAAACTCAAAATCCGCGAAAAGATAGCCGCCTCTTTAGATTCTGGGTCACGAGCCTCGACAAGACAGACAGTGCATTCCAACAAGTCTTTCCTAGGGAGATACCTGAGTAGAAAAGACGATAATGTTACTAAGAAAAACCAACGAGAACCACCAAAAGGGCCGTTAGGCCTCACGACCTTATTTGAGCCAGATGGGCAAGTTGTTGCTGATATCATCTTTGTGCATGGCCTCAACGGCGGTTCTCGAAGTACATGGTCGAGGACTAGCCATGGCTCGTATTGGCCACAAGACTGGCTCTCTTGCGACGATGCCTTCCAAGATGTTCGCATACATACATTTGGATATTCGTCGGGGCTTAACCGCGAATCCATCTTGAACATCCGCGACTTTGCGACTAACCTTCTAGCTTGCGCTTACCATTGCCCTGCTATGGCGTCGAACCCCTCAGTGAGTGGCATGTAAGCTCTTTCTCGCACGAATCATATCCTCATATGTTACAGGGCCGAATCATATTTGTAGGTCATAGCATGGGGGGTTTGGTGATCAAGAAGGCATACATCCTTGCGCATCAGTTGCCAGAGTACGACAAACTAGCTAGTAGGGTGCATGCCATGTTCTTCCTAGCTACGCCTCATCAAGGAGCTGGCATCGCTCAGCTATTGAATCGCTTTCTAGATTTTGCAGGACCACGACCTTTCGTCGACGACCTGATCCCCCAGTCGGAGATGTTGCAGACTATCAACGAAGAATTTCCTCGCTACTCTGACGCGTTACAGCTGTTTTCCTTTTTTGAGTCTCAACCAATGTTCTATGGGATAAAGACGGGTCTCATTGTAGAAAGACACTGTGCGGTTATGAACTATGCGAATGAAAGACGCACTTACTTAGATGCCAATCATCGTGACGTGGCACGATTCACTACGCCGAAGGACTCATCGTATGTATTAGTGCGGAACGCATTAGCGACCACTGTTGAAGATCAAAGAGCGTCATTGAAGACGGAGAAGAGAGGGCTTGATCATACCGAACTAGAAGCTCTCTGCCGGTTTCTCGGCGTTTCTGGTGCCCCTGAAGATAGCCTCATAGCCAATGAATCACGGAAGCTACCTGGTTCATGTCAGTGGTTAATCCAAAAGGATTCCTTCCAGCGGTGGCGGGATGAATTAACATCAAAGCTCTTCTGGCTCCAAGGACGACCTGGTACTGGGAAAACTATGCTCGCATCGCATGTCGTCAATCACTTACATGCATCAGGCCTCGACTGCTGCTACTTTTATTTTACTTACGGCGATGAAGGCAAGGAAACCATCAGTGCTTTACTACGCTCAATGGCATGCCAGATGGCTGCCATACACCGCGCGGTCTTCACCGCGATTCTCAACATTACCAACTCGTGGACAGTGTCGCCGGTTGACAAGGTTGATCACGTCTCAATGTGGCGCCAGGTCTTCACCTCTGCGCTCCTGAGGACCGAGCTTAAAAGGCCCCAGTACTGGATCATTGACGCTATGGACGAGTGTAGGAATAGCTCGGAATTGATGTACTTTCTCAGGAAGGCCCAAGAGGTATGGCCGCTCTGCATTCTTATCACATCAAGGACTGGCGTCGAAACATGCCTGAGCATAACAGAGCGGCCAATGGAGATTATCTCGGAAACTATATTGGACGACAACAAAGGAGATATCGCATCCTTTGTGGATGGAAACCTCCAGTATCTTCCAGCGGCGGCACGGCAAGATATCTCAGATCGTATTCTCCATAACGCTAGGGGCTGCTTTCTATGGGTCAGGCTCGTGCTCAGCGAACTCCGTCAAGTTCACACAGCTACTGAGATCGACCAAGTCTTGGGCAATGATAATTCTGATATGAACACGCTCTATATTAGGATGCTTGATGAGATGTCCCGCGCCAAATTCGGCAAGGATCTAGCAAAAGCTATCCTCACATGGGTGACCTGCGCATTCCGCCCGTTAACTGTTAACGAGATTAGACTGGCACTCAATGCGGAATTTCAGTTGGTCGACGACGTTGAGAGATCTATCGGCATCTGCAGCAACCTAGTCTTCGTTGACGCGGCCCAAAAGGTACAACTCGTTCACTTGACTGCAAGAGAGTTTTTGACTCAGAAAACCATCGATTCTGAGTTCATTGTTGATGAATCGGCCGCACACAAGCGACTGGCACTCGTGTGCATCCGGACCTTATGCGGAGGGCAAGAAAACTTGAAAAAAGGATCTGGAGCTCGACTTTTGGCAAGTGATGCTGCCGGCGACGCCGACTCAGTGCTGTACTATTACGCCGCTACATATCTCTTCCAACATCTCCTGCGGCTCGACTGCGTAGATGATGAAGTATTAGCTGGTCTGGCGAGTTTCCTCGGTTCGCGTAGGGTTCTATTTTGGATTGAGTATATGGCTAACCAGGCTGATCTGCAACGAGTTTATCAGGCTGGTAAGATATGTACGAGTCTAGTTACACGTCAAAAAAAGCAAACACCAACGGGAGACAACAAACAGATATCATTGATTGAACGATGGGGCACTGATTTAGCCATGTTGGTGAAAAAATTCGGCAATAAATTGAATCAGTCTCCATCGTGTATACACTATTTAATTCCTCCATTCTGTCCATCCGAGTCCATTCTTCGAAGACAATGCGCCACTCCGTACCATGGGCTTAGTCTACAGGGCTATGTTTCGAAGGACTGGGACGATTGCGTCTGTACCATCTATGACCCTGAATTCTCGTACGTGCAGAACGTGGTGTCATCAGCAACAAGGACAGCCATATTACTGGCATACAGGTAAGCCTTTAAAACAAACTGTTCTCTATATAACTACTTTCTTTTTCCTCATATAGAGTTGCAAGTACTAATAGTTGCGTCTAGTACCGTATTGATATACGATAGGGCAACTTTTCTGAAGACCAATACTTTCATACACGAGGAAGGGATTCGGAAGGTTGCATTTAGTCAGAATGGGAAGCTCTTCGCTACAGGAGGAGAAGAAAGTGTAAGATTATGGGACCTCAACTCTTCGGAACTGATAACATCCTTCCAAGTTCCAGCCAGGTGCATTTTAATTGCCTTCATAGAAGATGATGAAACCCTTCTAATCGCTTATGAGAACCTCTCGATAATGTATTGGGACATTACAAAAAACGTAGCTTATGGCGAACCTATCGTTTGGATAAAGGTGCTCGTTGAGGAGGGCAGTCCCTGGCATAGCGGTCGAATACCAACAATGGTAGCTTTCAGGGCCGAACATAATCTCCTGGCGATAATATATCAGGAAGGGGATATCATTCTTCGAACTATCGACGGCGAGCAGATGCACATGTTGGAAAATGACAGTGGGCCATATCAACACGAATTAAACGGCGATCTATATATTAAACCGGCTGTTAGCACGGTGGCTTTTGGCTCGACGCTTGAAAACAATCTCCTAGTGGTAGCATATGCAAAAGGCACTGTTGTTGTTTTCGACACCGACTCTGGCGAACTTCGGGGTTCCCTAGATCAAATCAAGGCCCACGAGATAGCCTGTTCTCCGGACGGCCGCACATTAGCCATTGCAGCTCCGGGGTGCGTTGATATATTTGATCTCGTAACCCTGGAACTTATCCATCGATTACAGTACGGCAACAGTAAACCTTTACCGCGAATTATAGCTTTTACTCCAGACGGGTTGCGTCTTCTCACCTCAGGCAGCGGTCAAATTGAAGTATGGGAGCCAACAGTTCCCCTTCGACGCGACCTTGAGAGCGAACCAAACGCTACAGTCTCACACTCTGTGGTAGTTGAACATAGAGGGCCTGAAAGGGAAGACGTCATTCCCATCACAGCAATAGCGTATATGAAAGACGCGCCACAAGTGATATACGCGAAAGAGGACCAAACAGTGCATATCTACAACATCTCTTCCGAACCCCGTAGCCAGGAGCTGTTTACCCATAGGCTGACGAGGAGAATTACATCTCTGCACTTTGACGATGACAGTTGCCTCCTTACGGACATTTCCGGCGGTAGAGTAACAAGCAGGAAGTTGATCCTAGAAGCGCAAGGGAAATGGGTCGCAAGCGAAACTCTTTATGAATTCAACAAGACGGTCCACCTCGGTGTTTTGCAGATAGTTGTCTCTGCTAAGCATGAGCGTCTTCTCATACGCGACTATGACAAGGCTACCCTATGGAATATAGCAACCCCTAATGCTACCAATTACCTCGCCCGTGTGGAAAGCCAGTACACATCAACGTGGTTCTCATCAGCTACAAACGAAGACTTTCTGGTCCGTATCGACGATGGGATTGTAACCTTTTACGAATGGAAAAGTCTGACTCAAATCCGTTCGGTGGGACTAAAGCTTCACGAAGATTGGCCCGTGAGCTTCGGGTCTGTTATATGTGTCTGGCGCCGACGACACTTCGCTAAGGTGAAATGGTTAAGATCTGGCTTTTTTGGGTTGAGGGACAGTCGTGACCTTCCATACAAAGCCGTATTACCGTTGAGCACACCAACTGCAGCAGCAGAACCTGAAGCAAAAGAAGAAGATGAGGACCAAATAAACCCAGTGTTGAACTTGGAGCGACTCAAAACCATCGCCGAGGGGATTATCGGGTTCTACAACGGCCGTATAGTATTCATAGACCCGGACCACTGGGTCTGTTCAATCGACATCACCCCTTCAGAGTTGACACCAAGTACGGCCACTACAGCCGCTAGATCGTCCCCAATTCAAACCAGAATTGCCCGACACTTCTTCATCCCTGATGAATGGATGAGCTTGCATGGCATCATGATGGAAGTGCGGCCATCAGGCGATGTGGTCGTCGCTAAGCGACATGACCTAGCCATCATTCACCGCGGGCTCGAGTTTTCAGATAAGAAGGCTATTAGCGGTGGTAGTAGGCTTGTCGACAATAGTGTACGGTCTGTGCCTCGGCGGTCATCTGACAAACAAATTATCGCCTGAGGCTTATGATATTTTGTAATTTGAGTTTCAAATATGGATGTTTGAATAGCGCGGTATACTAAGTTAGCGGACTAAAAACTGTTTTATGGAAGTCGACGCAAGATCGAAATGCAGGATTTGGTTATGCAGCCTTCCAGATATGAAACTTTTTGAATGTTTTTGGATGCTCTGCGGGAAACGATAGACCAAGAGGTTAGATAGACATGGCGGAAATGTATTGGGATCAATAACCATATAGCAGAAAAGAGACTACTGCTCGGCTGTTAGCCAACACATTAGCGCAACAGAATCATCTCGCAGGGTCATACATTGAAGAATATAAACGACATTTTGAGCCCTCCTAGTCAGAAGTAGACTTTGAAGATCGTGTTCTTCTGCATTCATTGTAAGACCGCCGGCAATTTTAACGAAATGTCGATGTTAATAGCTGGACCCTTAGGGGATTCTACCTACATTCATCCTCTCGGTATCCTAGATATACCGAGTTTAGAAACATGAACTAGACCCCTGGCATACCAAGTTAGACTTTCGCTCAAATTTTTATGCTCATCTTGATTAAGAGGGGTATTTGAACTAATATAGCAATCCTGGGTACGGGTTCGGCATATATCTGCATGGGGTATTGGTGTCATCACAGTTCCCAGGCCAAGTCGTCCAATAAGACAGCTCCTCCATTCAATCTCAGCCAAACATCGGCCTCTTCATTGCTGTCGCTATGTCCCTGGAAGCCCCGTCCCCAGTACTTCAGTGATGATTCAAGTGAAAACGATCTTATCTATCCATGAACAGAAACAGAACCGATTTTCACGTCCACATTCATCTAGATTAAGTGATCAATCACACGTGTCTAAGTAGTATAACGACTCCGCCTAAGACTACACTACCAAAATCTTTACCAAGGCCTTAAAAGGGAGGCTATATAGACTATATGGCGGAATGGTAAAGTTACATAGCGTATGCAAAGCGATGCCAAGAGAGGGAATGCAGCATGTGTGATGAGTCAGTCAGCACTTCAAGCCGACTACAAGCATTCACCGCGGACTGTGAGGCGTATGTTGATCAACGTAATCGACAGTTGTGAAGATATGGTGCTATCTAGGAGGCGAAATTGATGAGAGTATAGGATATGAATTCATCTAAAGACTGCAGCATTCAACGAATTGCGGCATCTGGGCGGTAATGTAATACTGATTTAAGAAATCGTCAATTCAACCTTGTTCGAGCGCTACAGCATCTTGTGATACCATATGGGGTACAAGTAATCGACTGAATGTCTAAGAGATAGGTTGGATTGAACAAGTTGCTTTTAATACCGTAATATGAATGCCAGTATAGGAAAGATCATCTATGCATAGTTGTTCTTTATATGGATTCCTAGTGGATGCCGATTTCGTCCTAAATTGACTAAACATACCACATGTCAATTCAACCGTCATTTTGCCACGTTGGTCGGCCAGGATATACCCAATAGTAAGTATGTCATTACACTCAAAGTGCGCCCAAGATTTGTTGAGCCACTCACTACATTAGTCTCCTACCTACATAGTAGATTCTTCTCTTCTCCACTCTTCTTTTCTTTTTCTTTTTGTCCTCACTCTCACGATGCCGTACGGAACTGGCGAGACTGGGTACGTGGGGAGCTACCACGAACAATTGGTGCGGTAAATAGATGGCGCAGACTATATGGACGTCGGGGCTAAGGCAGCCGAAAGCGCCAAATCCAAACCCGCCCTAAGCACCCCGCATTCGCTCCAATCACGACTAATACTGGAGCGAGCGTAGATCGGCCAATGTACAAGAGACAATAAATATATCTCCGTTCGACACGAAACGCGAGGGCTGTGAGACATGCCTCATTGGGAATCTAAGAGCTTGAGTGGATGCGCGACAGGACGAAATATGCCCGAATTCGGTTGAGAAGCGGCACTCCACCACCCGAAGGTCATCGTGACCAGCCCGTGGAGATATATAATGGGCATCTGCCCCTCTTTTCAGCCATACCTTACAACAGCGCCCGCTCTTCGCTGCGATTTGTTCTTCAGCTTTCTTCCACTCTTTCCCAGTCTTGCTAGATCGCCGAAGGCACCGTGAGAATGAGCGAAACCGCCACAATCGTCCAGCCCACCAAGCCCAACATTGGCATCTTCACCAACCCCAAGCACGACCTATGGATTAGCGAGGCCGAGCCGACATTGGAGAGTGTGCAAAATGCGGACAGTTTGAAGCCCGGCGAGGTCACTATTGCTGTCAAGAGTACAGGCATCTGTGGGTACGGTCTCTGCCTGTTCTATATCGTCCCGTCGTAATGAGCTAACATGTTGTAGATCTGATGTTCATTTCTGGCATGCCGGTTGTATCGGCCCAATGATCGTGGAGGGCGATCATATCCTGGGCCATGAATCAGCTGGGCAGATTATCGCAGTGCATCCTTCCGTGACACATCTTAAGGTCGGCGACCGGGTAGCTATCGAGCCAAACGTCATCTGCAACGCCTGTGAGCCATGCTTGACTGGGCGTTACAACGGCTGCGAGAAGGTCGAATTCCTGTCTACGCCACCAGTGCCAGGCCTGCTGCGACGATATGTCAACCACCCAGCTATATGGTGTCACAAGATCGGTGACATGTCGTACGAGAACGGGGCCATGCTGGAGCCACTAAGCGTCGCATTGGCTGGAATGCAGAGATCCGGAATCAAACTCGGGGATCCGGTCCTAGTCTGCGGCGCTGGCCCAATTGGGTTGATTACACTCCTCTGCTGCAAAGCTGCTGGAGCCTGTCCGCTCGTGATCACGGATATTGACGAGGGTCGCCTCAAATTCGCCAAGGAACTGTGTCCCTCGGCCATAACCCACAAGGTCGAACGAATGAGTGCAGAGGACTCAGCGAAGGCCATCGTCAAATCCTTCGGCGGCATTGAACCAGCTGTGACGATGGAGTGCACAGGCGTAGAAAGCAGCATAGCCTCAGCCATCTGGGCAGCGAAGTTTGGTGGCAAGGTCTTTGTCATCGGCGTCGGAAAGAACGAGCTGAACTTCCCATTCATGCGATGCAGCACTCGCGAGATCGACTTAGTATTTCAATATCGATACTGCAACACATGGCCCCGCGCCATTCGGCTCCTCGAGAACGGCGTCATCGATCTCTCAAAACTTGTCACTCACCGCTTCAAGCTCGAAGACTCCCTTGAAGCGTTCAAGGTGGCAGCTGATCCCAAGACAGGGGCCATCAAAGTGCAAATCCAGAGTGACGACTAGGATGAACTCTAGATCAGGCTGTTTAGGGGATATGAAGACATATAAGCACACGGCGCAGGCGAGGATATTGCGCAAGGTTTGGGTAATGAATGTCACATCCCTTTTTGTCAGGGGATAGAATAGAACAACATGGGCTCACAGTTTCGGTCAGTTACTTGCATATGTCGATTTCATAGATTCATTCTCCAACTGTGTATAGAGTAAGGAAAGCAAACTATTCAGGAATAAACATGAGATATGACTCCGAGTCATATTGGCAATCAGAAAACATAGTTAGAAACACAGAAGGTGTAATAGTGCTAGTTCTTCACAGAAAGCACAGGGTGAACAAAGCGAAGAGATGAGGCAGATGAAAGTGAGGATGTGAGAAGTGAGCAATGATTGAAGGTGAAGTGAGTGATAGAAGGTGAGTTGAGTGAGAGAGAGAGCCGGGAGAAAGGGACAGACAGGTCCTCGCGGCCTGCCAGCACATGCAAACAGCAGTTCTGATTGGTCAATTGAAGGGGCCCCGGGCCTTTAGCTAGGTAAGTATCGGATCGGGTTTTTCCGCTAAGCAGTGATGGGATTTTTTTTGGGGCGGGCTGATACAGGCTTAGCCGGGCCCGGGCTAGTGCACAGCACCTCCAATGGTGGTGGTGGTGTGTGTGTGAGTGAGTGTTTTTTTTTTATCGCGACTACTGCATTTTGGCGACAACGACGACGACGACGACGACGACCTCCAACCATCCCACCCGCCCCGGCTTCCTTTCCTTCCTCTCTCCCGCCGCCCCTCGATCCCCCGTACGCACGGTCGATCGATTGCTGGACACGCCTCCGGATCTATAAAGGCCACCTTTTCTCCAGCCACCATGTCGTCTGCTTTTGCGCGTCCCCTGCTTCGGCAATCCGGAGCTTGGAGCCGCATGGCCGCCCGCCGATTCGAGTCCACCTCCGCAAAGGCTGCCGAGACAGCAAAGGAGGCCGCCTCCAAGGCCTCTCAGAAGGCTTCTTCCGCCGCCGCCGAGACTTCTTCTAAAGCCCAGCAAGCTGCTTCTAAGGCTCAGGAGGCTACTTCCAAGGCCTCGTCTTCCGCAGCCGAAGCTGCCTCCAAGGCTTCTTCTTCCACCGCCGAGGCTGCTTCCAAGGCATCTTCTTCTACCGCTGAGGCCGCCTCCAATGCCTCTCAAAAGGCCTCTTCCACAACAGCCGAAGCCGCTTCCAAGGCCCAGGAGGCTGCTGCCAAAATGTCTGCCTCTGCCGCCGAGTATGCCTCCAAGGCTCAGGAGGGTTTGTCTAAGGTCACCTCATCCGCCGGTCCAGCTATTGCTGGTGCCGCCAAGGGAGCTGCCGAGTCATTGAGCAAAGTTGGTGGTCGCACTGCAAAGGTGGTTGGTTTCGTTGAGAGTATGTGACAACGTATTGGACGCTTTCTTTCTGTGACGTAACTGCTATTGCTCGATCGCATTACATCTGCGAGCTCTTTTTCTTGCCGATTGTGACTTAGAAGAAAATAACTGACCATGAAAACAGAGCAAGTCCCTACCGTCATCTACTACTCAAAGGTCGGCGCTGAGGTCGCCAAGATCGTCTTCCGTGGACAAAAGATGTCTCCTCCGTAAGTGATATGAAATCAGGGATGGGACAGGCACACACTTGACGTCCGCTTCTATTGACACGTATTTTTTTTTAGATCAGTTGAAACCTTCCAGACATACTTCCAAACATACTTCCAGAACGTATGGAAGAACCCCAGCTCTCTCCTGCAGAACCTATCTCAAACCGCCAGCAAGACTGCTGAGCAGCCCGCTTCTATCCTGTCACGGGTTCAGAACGTGAGCCGTGCACAGTTAATTGCTGTCGGCGTCGTTGCCGCTGAGTGCTTGGGTTTCTTCACCGTTGGCGAAATGATTGGACGCTTCAAGATCATCGGCTACCGTGGCGAAACTGCCGCCGCTCATCACTAAAGTCACGAATATGTCTAAAGGATCGAGCCCTAGATACCGCTTGGCATTGTATGTGAATGGGATGGGAATTACACTAGACCGCAAAAAGAATTGCATCCCTCCGCCAGGGAATGGGATCGTTGTGCACACCAAGGGCTTATAGATGCATCACGCCATGAGAGCCGACACTAGGGCTGATAGCCACTCCGCCTCTACCATGCTTCATAGATGTGTGGTCAGGGTTTTACCGACCTCTCATCGGTTTCCGAGCGAGAGTGAGTGACAGGGGGGAACTCTCCTACGAGGGGGTTTCCAGGATTGAGAAAACATGACGACTTTCCGCCTTGTACAATTCATCCACCTTTCGAGCGCTCCCATAGACCGATTTTATTTTTATCTATCATCTCACTTTCCTTTGTCATCCTGTACACTTACAACACATCATTGAATTGCATAGGGTGGTGGTTCATATCGGTGAATAAAGTAATCCTTGACCTAGTCTTTGCCGCCTTAGTCTCTCCCGAGTCCTTCCTAGTATCTATGCAGCTGTGCCACATTTGTGTTCCAAGACCTGACCTATCTACCGCCTAGAATTTCCTGATGCCCACCCCTCTTTTTGGTCCATTTTGCCCACCAGTCAGCCTGATCTAACGAACTAATCCATAACCCTACTCAACCGCGCACATCATTTCTCAATCCTGACCAACTTCCTCTTCCAGATTTCCAAATAGCTCTCTGTCGAGGGGTCTTGTTCCTGAATCTGTCATAGACCATACTACTTGGGGGCCAAAACAGGGCAAACTACGTCTTTTTGCTGGTCCCGCCTCGTTATGAGATTGCATGGCTACTAGCCCTTCGCACACGGGTCGACCCGAGTGGAATATCCTTACATGGATTACAATCGCCTGCCCTGAGGAACATGACTGCCTGGCTTTGGAGCAAGGGAGGGAGGAAAGGAGGGCTAACTCTACATCACACTTGCTATAGTGTTTCCATCTATACTAAGCAGGTAGGTAGGTAGGGCCGGAAAGAAAACAAAAGTCCCCAAACAACAATAAAACGAGCAAAAGCTCATCGATGCTTCCCCTTCGGCAACTGAATTTCACGCCTGGACTCTCTAGGTTTAGGTTGGTCATACCCGGCCCCAAGGCCTCTTTTTCCCGCGGCGCCCAGCGCAGCCCAACGCATAGCAAAGAGACCCGTGCAGCTAACAGTCCACGGAATATTCGGGTTGAAGCAAGGCTTTCGAGCTTTCTTCTCTTTTTCCTTTCCCCTCCGTCACCTTTTTTTTTATCTTTCCCGCCTAGATTACTAGTAGCCTATGGGCTCTACTACCGTTATCGCGGAGTGTTTCTTCAACAACGGCAAGTGCTAGGTCGTTAGGCAGGACGGCGCTTTCGTTTCCGTGTTCCCATCCGTCCCATCCACTCACTGCCTTGCCTTGCCTGGGGCCGTGAGGATCGCGGGTATATAAGTGGATGGATGTAAGCCGGGCTCGATCTTACGCACATAACCAACAAGCATTCAAGACAACCACGGAGAAATGACCGCGACGTGCGGTTCTTTTGTTGTTGAGGAGTAACGAGGGATGCTATGACAGATATATTGTGGCTTGTATATATGCCTGGGTTGCGAGATGTTGGCCTATGTATTGAATCGTATACTCATGTATATTCGTGTACATTTGACATGGTCGATCTATGTGTTGGTGATAACTAGACCGACATACGTACTGACTTGCATACAAGCCTACATATATACCTACATATATACATACATACGGCGTCCCTATCTCCATCATCATCATCATCGTCGTCTCCATTGTTATCCTCACATGGCTCGGAGTCTTTCTTACAGGCTGCATTCGTATATGCACGAATAGATAAGCGCCATTCGCGTGTTTTTGTTTTCACACACACCTAGGTGAGTTCACATGGCCCTTTGTACGTAAAAAGAGAGACAGAGAGAGGGAACGGTGCAAAATACATGTAGGACTCTGTGCATTGTCTAGCGTAGTCCACTCACCTTCTCTCGCCTCGCCTTTTCCTAGTAGGCTATCTAGATATGTTCTGTTGCTATCACACAACTGTCTATATACCCACAGCACCGCCTAATAGGCGTACCTGGCTACAACTGCCTATCCATCTACGAATCACGTCTCAGCCTCGTACACCCGCTCTGACCGCCCTCCCTTCCTTCACTCCATCCCGCGGCCGCCCCTCACCCCCTTCGTCGTGTGTCTACCCGACCCGGATGCCTGCATGTGTAACATGAGCGGAGCGTAGGTAGTACACTAGTCTGGTCTTATATATGTTCGTAACTAAGTCGGCAAGCTAAGCTGTAAGACCTTAAAACTCACATTACACTCCCCTTGCTCGCGCTTGCGGCCCATTATCACGACCTATATACCGCGAAACTAGTAGGAAAACACGTTAGTACGTACGGCACTTTAGCCGATCACCACTCATTGCCACCCCATCCAAGTTAGTTGACTCGACTCACTTAGATACATATACTATAGCACCAATAAACCTCCTACCTACTAGTCTGCAAAGCTAGCCTGTGCATGTTGTCATGTATATGGAATGTAGATATGTAAGATATGTGCGTGATAGCTGGTTGTGTACCTCGAGGGCATATCAACATCCGTTTCCGACTTTTGTCTCATTTTATCTGCCTTTCTCTTCATCCCGCCCCCCCATCCGCCTGCAGGCATCTCACGTGTTTCGATCTGCGCATATAACATACGCATAGACTGTTACCTCCCATACCCGGATTTCCCGCAATCCTGGTAACCCAATTTCCTGGCCCGACCCATCTTGCCAGATTCGCGTCTCCGTTTCGCCTGCCTGCCTGCCTTTTCCAAAACTGCTTAATTAGGCAGTCTCCAAGTTCCCCAAGATTCCCCAAAAGAATCCAAGGCCGAATTGCAACGTCACTATGATGCCATTGTGCCACGGAGATGTTCTCTTTGATGAAGCGTGACGCCCACCTTAGGCCGCAACTTCGTAGACCCAGATCCAGACCCAGACCCAAAACCCCAGCCCTAGCTCCAGCCTGACGCTGACTAGCCAAGCTCAGATCAGGTCACGTCTGTCCCGGCCTGGTCCAACTCGGCATGTATGTCTTCGTTCGTACAAGCAAGGAGAACCAACAAGCATAAAAGGGTACAGTAAGATATGCGTCTTTGTTTTGCTCCCCCATCTCTCCATTCATGCTACTCTATTCGGGCGATGATACGGCATCTGCTGTCCATCCTAGAAACTCTAGGTCCCGTGATCGTGGCCCACGTACCTACTTCGACCGACTGCGTTCTTGGTACTTTGTGTCCATGGAAAGCCGTCACGAATATAGCCCCATTCGGGTCGTCATCACAAAACCCCGTTTTCTCGGCTTTTCTCAAAACTGATCTTCGTGGGCCCCGCCATATACCACCTTGTCAGGGTGGGTTATCATCGTTACCCGCGAGTGTCCGTGTCCATCTGTCAGTGGAGGGGATCTTCACTCATTCCGTGCATCAGAGTGCGTGGGCGTACATGGCTGCATTTTCCCCAGTCATAGTCATATGCGGAACATCGAGGGAATGGACCAGATATAGATAGACACGTCAACCACTTCCATTCCCAATCTGTAGCCAGGGTACGTTGTTCACGCTACGCGTGACTATACCTAAGCTTGGACCTCAGGGGACACGCATTTACAGAAGTACACAGGAAATAGATTAGTCGTGCGATGTGCCTGGTACACTGCCTTTGGTGGGAATGAATATGAGCATACGGAAAAGCAACAAGACAACACCTATACATCTGTGGGAAGGGGTTCAGGTAAGACGGTAAGACTCGTCTTACCTCTGGCCAAACCTAGTCTATGAATAGAGTACTGTTTCGTGCGGTTGATGTGTCCGGGCAGGTTCTCGCAATTGCGATTTCTCGTTCGAATCGTGGCTTTGGAGATATATCAAAGTTGTTCTATCTAGATTTGATGTGGAGGGTGGTGGACAACAGTATTGTGGAGGGGGAACGAAGAGTAGAGCGCGGGCCAAAATTCTCCTACTGCTTACTGCCCCTTACAATCAAGAGACCCAAGTTGGATATCAGCGTCAAGTCAGCCGAGTTGAAAGAGGCTTGAGAACACGTCGCCTGGCTCGTATCTCTTCCATTGTCCTCGCTTCATCCTCTGACATACTGCTTAGTTGCTCTGCTGTATATTCTCAGAGAATTGGCGTCGCTTGTAGAGCAAATCCACTCTGCAGTAGCCTGACTCTATCATTGCCTTCGACCTAGGTTCCTCCAACAGTCGATCCGGACCGATGACTGCAATTGCAACGCTGAACCAACTGCATATAACAAGATGGGTAGCCATGAATCAGCGGAAGGGAGGTAGTGTATTATAACGTGATAGAGTGGATCTAACTGCATTTGAGGATAGGGGAACAACTCATCAGTGCATCTGCCAGACTGGGCAAGTGGAGGTGCGTAAGATGCTTCTAGCGTAGGACAATACCACTGACTGGAGGCATTGACGAACAGTTCTGATGCATACGCATCTCACGATAATGTTTGAAGTACCTGAACTGTGTGACGTTGTAACATGCACAGGCATCAGTAGGATTGAAACACGCTAGAAATCAACACATCGCTCGGTCATTCCAGGGGAAGGACCATCATTATACGTGGGAATGTCCAAAGTGCCTAGGTGAGAAGCACAAGAGAGTAGGCAAATGCTGTCCCGTGGAAGAGACCAACTAGTCAAGAGGTCGTAAGGTAGGCGGGCTAGTGCTTTAAAACAAACTTGTTCGCAACACAACACTACCAAAGCAGCACTGATAATGGTCTCGATGGTGTGTCCGCTGAGGTGCGTTGTAGCCCCCACGAGGCACGAGAGCATCAGAGGAACAAAATGTAATGATGCGAGTATAAGCGTCCATTGCTGGTAACGAACAGCTCGATTGACGTTCGTTCTATTACAGTGAGATTGTATACTTTAGAGAGACCACAACCACCCATATACAAATAGTTCGGGGCGCAATCCAAAGAGAAAAATAAAAATAAAATAATTGGCTAGAGCTAAACAAAGGTTTAGTGTGTAGCAACAAGGTGTAAGGCATACAGTAGAGTAGCATCTAACGGTTTAAGGCGTCTTGGGGTGCTGCCAAGTGCTGTGTTGAAGAGCCTTGATTGGTAGTCCTCGAAGTAGTCAGAATTCTGGCAGTTATTCTACAACAAGAGGAAGTGGGTTCACTGTTCGGCCATGGGCAAGCCTAGCTGAGAGGATTGCCAATCCCAACAATCCGGTGACGAAGGTCTCTGGTGCATGGAAACTATCCAATCACACCTGTATAGGAAAGTGGGAGAAAAATGAGGCGCTGAATTGATCACAGTCGAGTGTAAGTGGGCCGTGGCCCAAAACATGTTTATTGTTACAGATATGAAGGGCTCTCTAATGGAAGAATTGTTACGGGGCCTAGGACTGGGTCGATGATACTCAACTACACACTATTAGACAGTGGGTCGGCGAATATGCTTTGAACGAGCGACTTTCTGTCGCTAGCATAGTTTGAACCTTTGTATGCGGATGATGAGGGCATATTTTGCTCAAACTGATATCGAGCAAGATCGAGAGCTGGCGGGTGCTGGATTGATTCACAGCACATCTCATCTCTAAACGCTCGCAAAGCAGCGCATGCCAAAAACGGGATGCTGCGCCAAATGCCACGAGGATAGCTCAACACAATACAGACTTTGCGGGACTCCGGCCCTCCAACACTGACCCTCTCATCCAGTGAAAGGCCGGGGAAATGCATAGTTGGTCCATGTGAATGGAGTGGCAGTGCACGCCTTGAAGTGACATGATTTGTTCCGATCAGGCGTACCGATCCCACCTCATGCAGCCATGTAGCATCACATCCTATCTGAATCCTTCACTGGTCCGTAAAGGTGACGGTTAAAAGGTGGATGTAGTCGCAATGCTGGTAAGGACACCTATTGCGTATAGAGAATTGTGTCGCTATCGAGAGATCCATGACAGCATAGTCAGTTATAGTGAGCTGCAGGTCGATTGTTCACGCTCATTTAATACGCCTCAATATTATTATGCCCAGCATAATATGGCCAAGAGCTTGCCATGAAGATGTTTAGAGAAGGAGGCTCTGATTCTTCCATCAACCGCAGCTTATTGTCAAGAATTCATTGGCTATTCTCTGTCTGTCATAGAGCTTATCCAAAAGTCTATACGGCGAGCTTTGATGTGAACTGGAGAGCCATGGAAGTAAGGGCTGACCTCAGCAGTCGATACTATAGCATTAGTTCTGGGGTGATATCAGCTGTGGTACCCACTAAGGCCGTGAGCAGGTTTCAAGGCCTACGGGTGATTCAAACTCGTCTACCTGGTAATGGTGGCCGCCGTGCTGTATAGATATGTCTAGTATTTGTGTCAGCACTAATGTGGAAAGTAATAGGATGATATACTTACAAAGTACAATACGTCCGCCATTCACGTCTGCAGATGTCTTCTTTTACTCTCTGAAGTAGCTCACGCACCTCATGTTCCGAGTAATTCAGCCAATGTATGACCGCTTGGAATGTCAATCCATCTAAGCCTTGGGTTAGCCCTAGGTTAAACCACCTAGCCATCTCTTTTTCGTGCTCGTTAAGCGGCCAAGGATTAAAGGCTATAGGTATCTTCTTGTGCTCAACATCAACAAAGCCGACATCTTCAAGAATTGTCTTCGTATTTGAGTCCATTTCAAGTCTCTTTCCAGCGCGCATAAAGCCTTGGTGTACTTTATGAGACCATTCCGCAAGTTTTGAAGTGGCCAATGGTCTTGGGTCGCCGTCAGCTTGAGGACGCCAGTCGATTTCCACTTGTTCTATTAGCCCAGAGCCAGGTTTCAGATGTCTGCGAGAAATTGTTAGAGTTACGAAAATAGGTAATGCGGCTGAAGTAATACACATACTTGAACGCTTGGTGGTAAAGCCGCGGCCAATCTTCTATACTCCCATTGAGGGCACGCATGTGAATCAAGTCAAACGAATTAGGTTCTACTTTCTCCCAAGGATCCTCGATATCACGGCGAAAGAAGTATAAGTTAGGTGGGATCCTGCAAAGTCATCAGTGTGAGTCCGGATTATGGGGTTAATCTTGACTCACGCTTCAGGTTGTGTCAAGTTGAGATCCCAACCTTCGATATAATAGTTGCCTTGTCCACCAAGTCGGCTAGCTACAGTTAGAACGAGCTCTTATCAGGAATCGGACTGCCAACTGACTCAGCTGTATCAATGGCCCAAATGCCGGTGCCACAACCCAGATCTAGAATCCTAGGGCGGTCAGGCAGTCGGTGTGTAAAAAGGCCTCTGAATTCCGAGGCTTCGTGTTCCCTAGCAACCAAGAAAAACTTGTGCATAATGTCCAATCTATCGCATTCAACCTGTAACCGAGGTGTCAACGGGGAACGAACAAGGTTCACGGGGTATTCTGAGCCTACATCATCACAGGGTAGCAGGTACCGGCCCTGCTTGAATGTGCCATAATGTCTGCCCCATTGCGCAAAGTACCATTTGCGCCACCAATCAGGATTGGCTCTGTCGTCGGGTTGGTCAATGGTCATGGTGGTTGAAGACCTGCAGGAGCGCGGGTTAGATACGCAAGCAAAGTAGTAGTGAAAGAGGGTAGCTATGTGTCGAGCCTCGCGTACCCGTTCATGCCGCTATAAGCCATAGCCAATCTAGACGCAACAAGCTGACTTGCGGCACGGGCTCCCTTGCTATGTTTACGTCTCTAGCTCCAGACTGGTAGATGCAGGGAGGGCAATGAGTAGCTATCTGAATTGCTCAAGCAGAGCGAGTTGGGAGGTCAGATGGACCTCGAAGAACCTATACAAGAGCTAGGAAAGCCTCGAATATGTCGCTTGAGCACGAGGATAGGAAAGCGATGCATGAGGCACAAGCGGACAGGAGCCGCCGGGAGGAATCGATCGTGGTGGTGCGTCTGGTACGGTAGAAGTTGAAGAACAGGTCACGACGGGAAGGGTTTGGGGTTAGCAGCGCAGTGCGAGCAATGCAAACGCGAAGACAGCCAAGAAGGGTGTTGAGCGCAGGTGATCTAGCTAGCTATTGAGTGGCGACGATACAACAGAGCAGGGACAAAAGAGCGGAAGAATCGGACACGGAGCGGGCGAGAAGTTTAATATTTAAGCACAAGCCGAGAGCACGTAGGCATGGTATTATGATGATGTAGGTAGGGGTCGCAAAAAGGTCGAGCAAGGAATCGTTCGAAAGATTGGGTAGGTAAGTTTGGTGGTGACGGTGGGGGAGCGATGGTTGGCTGGGCTCAGAAGCGCAGAAGCGCAAGCGGTACGTACCCCGGGGAAGGGACCTACCTACCTGTTATGTACACATAGGTACCTAGGTACTCTCCTCTATGTGTACATACCTATATAAGTACCTACTTAAAAATATAGATACGAAGCGCAAGTCGTGCGAGAGAGCAGCAGGGAGCGGTGGGAAATGTCGGGGTGCAGGTACAGCGACCACGGAGTACAAGGGCGGGACGTCGTGCGACAGCGCGCGCTGACTCAACAGGGCTTAGCGCACCCTGCTGCCAGTGGTGCCGGTGATGCTGATGGTGGTGGCTCAGTCTTCCAGGCGAACCAGGTTGGATACCTACCGTATCCTTCTGTCGCTGGACTCCGCCCTTGGTCGCCCGCCTGGACACTTCCTACAAGTCTGCCCTACGGAGTACCTAGGTACCTAGAGGTAGCGTAGTGAGTGTAATGCCAGCACCCAAGTAGGCGGTGTCACTACTTACGTCGACTACCTGCGTTGACGACATGGCACCGGAAACCGCACTACCAGGGCGTAGCCGAACGCAGAGGCGCGCAGAGAGGGGACCGAGAGGAGCGGGACGAGAGACGCTAGCTAACCCACAGCACTAGAAGTCTTTGGCAGGCAAGTAGCGCAGAATACCTACGCGCTACTCAACCACCTCGACCACCTACGTACATGTACCTAGAGAGGTATCTACTGTTTACTTGGTGTGTCCAGTGTACGGGCGCAACTTGAGTGCTGGACGTGCCATGTGGGGATGCCTGCCAGCTTCGGGCATGTATCTATCCTGGTCCAAGATACTCCGTACACGCCTGGGAAAGATGCTTACCCAGGCGGGCTAATTCCATGGCTCAAAGCCACGGCCGTGGTAACTAACTTTCCTACATACATCATACATACATATAGGTATACCGTACCTAGGTACCAAGGTGAGACTGCTTAGGAGGTAATAGGCAGAGCGTGTAAGTACGAAGTAGGTACAGTACCTAGCAGGTACATATAGGTAGGTAGCTACCTAAGATACATAAGGGTAATTCACCTTGGCACCTACATCAAGTACTACCTTACCATGCAGGTCATTTTTCGTGCTGTTGCTTGATGCTCGTTGTCGGTCGTTTTGTTTCGCAAGCACAGATGCCTCCAGAGCGAGTCTTAACTGGATTCAGGCTAGGTCAATCATACTTACATAATTACACACACCTGTGGACAGATCGAGGTACCAGTAGCTGTGCGCTGACAGGCCCGAGAACAACATATCACTCGCGTTCCAATACTTCTAGTATCCGTTGACGATGACTTGCAGTAGCGCGTAGATTGCCTATAGAACATGAGAAGGCGTAGGCATACCTGGCCTGGGCTAGTGTAGATATCGTCGAATTGAGCTTGCAGAGACTTCGGGGTTGTGAGTACGAAGTAGGCCCGTGTCATCGGAGGGATACAATCGCACACAACAGACTTGACCAGGCCGTTATATGTATTGTATGTATAGCACGGTAGCATGATTGAATGTTGTGCACGCGTAGATGGCCATTGCGAGGCCTTCTTGGTATGTCGCTCGGTATTCGACATGATACTGCAAAGAGATATATTGGTGACAATGCAGCATAACAAAGTGCAGCCAACAGTTTCCACCAACACGCCCTCCAAGTAACTATGTCGTATGTCGTATGTCGTACTACTGGGTCTGAGAATTTAGCCCAGATCCCAAGTCCCAGAGTCTCAAGCCCGCGTCTCTCTGTCTCTCTTTTCCCATTATCCCCTTTGTCTTTTTTTATAATGTTGATACCTAGTTACAGTATCTAGGTAGTAGTATACCTGCCTCAAGGTTTGCCAAGCGCCTCGAGTCTTGCTATTGTGCAGATTTTCCGTGTTACTAAGATTAAGACTTGATGATAAAGAAGACCAGCTTACATAAAGTACTTAAGGTACCTGTGTACGATACCTAGGCACATCAGAGATCAGTCCACTTTACTTCCAGTTTGCAAGAGTATGTTGCTGGAAACCCGACTCCCAAGCTCCGGCTAGCTGAAAGGGGAAGAGGACGGAGGTGCTTTGTATCTCGAGGTACCTTTTCCAGGAGGTACAAGGGCGTCCACTTACTAGAATTTCTGGATACATATGTATGTAGGCACCTACAGCATGGCATAGCTTTGGCCCAAGGAACTTGGTGTGCACGATGACGAGAACATGTCCCTAAAAGTAAAAAGGCTAAGAGGGTTTACCCTAGGATGTCTAGCAAAATACCTAAATATACTTCTTAGTACGGATTAGTGCAAACCTTGGAAGGTAAATGGATACTTTCTGCTCCTAAGCGTCGACGGTACCCACCTGTGTCTTACCAACATTGCACTTGGCGCTCATCAAGCCCATTAAATCACCTTCGAGCAAAAATGGGAATTCATATATATGGCTTCCAAGTAGTGCCTTGTTGCGCTTGCCTTCGGCTAGAAGTGAACGAAACGTTCCGCTAGCCACATAATATTCTCGATATCAAAGTACCTAGGTTACTGGACATTGTTTGTCCGCCATAGCCCGGTATATGTGCTTGCTTCAGACGCGCTGGACCGCGTGTGACAAGTGAGAGCGACGCACATCTAGTCGGGCCCATCAGACATGCAGCCCGCGAAAGTCGTGCTTTTAGCACGAGGCCAATAGAGCATACCACCAAGCTTACTGTTAGTATGACGGCCACTGAGAGTAGTACCAACTGGAGTTTCCACGCGTTATGCCTAATCAATAACGGAGAAGGGGTTGCCAAATACCTAAAAGGACTCTATCACTACAGGAAACAGGATGGAGTCTTGATTCGACAGTATCTCGCCATCGTATCATCCGTACTGCATACTATGTCACCCGCTGGCGCTCTCCATGCCTCACATACCAACAATTGTTCTGCTTCCCTGCTGTAAGTTGTTGGTGAGTTTGTTCATGTCGATGCTGAGACGAGCAGCGGAACTACGAAGTATGAGAAAGGACAGCAGTGACTCTGGATCGCAAGAGTGATACAAGCTTGTGGTGGCCCAAACGCATTGGACACACGGCATTAGTGAGTGCATAATACATTTTATTCGCTGCTTGAATGAGGAATACTAACGGCTTCTCTTGAGGCTTCCCGAGCTCCGGTCTGATATACCATTTCGTATTCTGTTGGCTGGGCTCAGTCTAAAAAATTGTCTCGGGGCACTTAGATCGGACCGTTGTTTCTTTCAAACCCTACCGGCAGAAACATAAACTTGTCATATACGTACCGGGCTAGGACATCCACACCACCGGGACCTCCCGCCAATGAACCATCCCACGGGACTCATGTCAAGGGGGGCAGCCGTTAGTACGCATGAAAATTGGTGCAACTGACTGTGCTGGTTCCGCCAACCGTCATGCAGTGTGACCTTGCATCTTGGTCAGGAAGAAAGCCACATCTTACGGATACCAACACCGCTATACAGTGATTCAGCTCCACCGATCATCATCCAAGGTCCGGCTCGGAAGCGTCTAGCTAAGGAGGTCGCAGGTTGCTTGCTAAAGTATTGAGTTGGCACTTTAACCAGCCAGCTACTATAACTAAGTGCAAAGAGTGCTGCAGACAAGCCCAACTCTCGAGAAGAGAACCACATCCATATCATAGCCAAACTCTAGTGTCATGGACCAATCAACGAGATCTTATTATAGGCCAAGCAGCATTCTTCTCTCAGTAATAGTCCTCTTTGTGTCTTCCTCTAGTCCCCGATATTAAAAGCTGGTTCGTTTCTACACCACTACCATACATTTTCAATACGCGCCTCATACCTAATCGGCATCTAAGTTGCCGGTAAAATATAATACCAAGGCAATGGCTCTAACTAGCGACAGTCTGCATCTAACAGCCCCGTAGACCCAATAGCAACGTTGGTGGGAAACGCAAATCCGGCTGCCGACAGGAAAATGACTTGAAGGACAATCAACGAGCGTACACAGTTATATTCCACCCTTGTTTCGACTTTCATGCACACCAGCGGAATAGGCATATCTCAATGGTCCCACAGAAGTACATGGGAACATTCTTGGGGAGTCTTCACTTATCCTACAACCAATAAACAGATTTATCTTCTCCCGGCCCTCTGGGAAGCAGCATCCATGGCCCCCTTGGTTCCCCACAGACTATGTGGCTAGTGGTGTTGTCATGGGGTGGTGTCGAGTGTGTATTCGGTAGATCCGGACCATTTTCCCTGTACTAAAAAATGCATAAGCGCAGCCGTTGCATCGCTTAGGACAACAATGCAACAGATCACTCACCAATACCTAGGCAGAAAAGTCCCCCGGAGTGATTCCTCGTCAAGCAGCAGGCCGCCCTGGGAATCATCAGACAATTGATTTCTCGATTTGAAATCTCCGAGTCGATAGGCAATCGCTCCGGGTCTGTATTCTGACTCCTACGTCAAGAAATGCCACATAATGCGGTGGCTAATGAAGTATCGCTGAGGCTATTTCCCCCTTGCACGTTTTAAGCATTTTATAGATCGTGGAAAACTTGTTGAAGCCTCTGTGCTAGTAAGCGCGTGGGCGAAGCTTTACTCATAATCGATAAAAGTCGTTCAATTCGCCAAGTCAGACATATATATATAGTGCGTTGGGGCGACAACGTCATTATTTGGTGTGACCTCACTTCAACTGATGCACGATAGCTGGATTGCAAGCACCGCGAACAGTACCTATGTTTTCGGCATACCTAGACGGCGGGGCTTCAAGGCGCTTTGCGAAGCAATGACACACCAACATGTCAAACCATCACAGAAGAGATGAAATCAAACCAAGACCATCAGTTCCGGGGAGCAGGCGCTTTCCTAGTGCAGCATGATCAAACAACGAAGCTACAGACCCAGTGTATTGACGGCGAGTCATGATATGGTAGAACAAATTGCAGTCTAGATGCCAATTCTCTTACACAGCTCGCATATAGCGGATGGGGCATTCATAGATCTGTCAGTAGAACGCCGTGCAGCTGCAACGATCCATCCGTCTACGATCTCGATGGTGCAGGCAAGCGTCCATGACAAGCCCCGATATGACCGTAGTACTCAACTACACCTCACGGTCACCGAATACTGAAACTCTACAGAGGCGAGAGAGTCACGATGCAGTTAGCCTACCGTGAGGCCTGCTGATATGTGCCAACAGACCGCAAGCTCGAGGCCACTTTGCCGGCCGAGAGGACTTGGGCAACGTCAAAAATGCTGGCAATATCTAATCTCCACTGGCAGAGAACTTGCGAGTCTCCCGGAAGCGTGCATGATTGCGGCGCATCTAGCATTACCTACGAGCCAACCACGTCAACATGCCCTTCTTAGATCTCACGTGCACACAAGAAACAGCGCCCGTGGGGTATTTGGGGAAGCAAAGCGCCTTTTTTTTCAGCAGCATATTATCACTTAGTCTTCAACAGCGTCACCCAAGTCCAATCACGACAGGGGATACTGTCGGACTGCCTTACTACCTATACCCATACATACACATATAGGCTATGTCGTGTACATACACGACGTATCATCGGCCACGTCAGGTTTCAATAAATCAACTTGGCGATCACGGCCTGTCCACTCGAGTCGGCCCATGGCCATGTCGATTCAAGTGGGCACGGTCATCCGCCAGCACACGATGCAAACCGCAGCTAACAAGAGAGAGATAGTGGGTGGGTGGTGTTACGATGATGCCGAACATACTTATGGGGAGGGATGGGAAAGATGCTGACTGCGTACCATAGGCGAGTACGTAGCAGGGGAAGTATGGAATTCTACCTAGGTAACATCAGATAGGCGAGCTAAGCAGAAGATGTAGTTAAACCTCCCAAACACCTGTATATCTGTAGAGAGCCGAGTCTATCTACACGCAGATACATACTAGCCAGGTAGTCTTTTACCATATGTACATCTGTAGATCCATTTCCTGATGCTGCCCACATGGTAGAGACATCTCGTGATACCACCTGCACACAACACACCGCAACAATGTGCTGATACATACATGTAACAGGGAGCTAGCTCACCCACCACAATGCCCGTATACCTATCTACTAGTACTTAGAGGTACCTACCTACCTAGATAGATCAAATGAATCGCTACATGACCTCTACTTACGCCTGTACTACCTACCTACTCACGTACTGTATAATCCGCTGAGGGCCGTAAGCAGAACATACCCGGTTACCTATACATTTAAGCACAAGTACTACATATGTTATTTTAGCCAAGGCCCCGTAATACATGTAGATACCTGATATGTACCAACTAAAACCACTGCTAAGACTACTAAACATCTAAGTGCAGTGGAGGGTCGGCGTGCTAATACACTAAGTAGGTACCTAATTCACAACTCGTAAATGTACATATACTCCCGTAATTGCCGACTGCAGAGCTAGTGCTGTGCTGAGCTGCCCTACTGGGATAGGCGGCCTGAAACCATCGCACTCTGATTGGTTGGCACACTAGCGCGTACCAGACTGTCGGGTCGACTTCTCGCTCCTTTACCAAGGCAGGAAGTACCCAGCCAGTACCCAGCCAGCACCCAGCTCGACAAGGGAGACAAGAGCAGGCAGGAACAGGCAGGGACTTTCGCCAGCCTTTCGGACCAACCAGAAACGTGCGCCCAGCTTCTCCCTCCCTTCACGCATTTCATTCTTCACTTCCTTCTCGGCCTACATGTAGTTGATAGCGCACTATGTCATCCTGAAGGAATAGCTTCCTAGATGTCGAGATATGAATTTATTTGTCTGTCCCAAGCCATGACCATCTGTATGGTAGATCGCCCCTGAGCCCCCATGAGTAGGTGCCCAGTGCCTACCTACTACCCAACTAGACATGCAGGGCGTTGATATGGCTAAAACGGCGTTCAACTCAGCTGCCTAGGTAACTCGAAAACACTTCTTTGTGTTGCTAAGGTAGAATACCTATCTATAGGTACTTAGATGTACTGCCTATTTACCTATATCCACAGCGGTCGCTTTAACAGGACAGATATGTCCAAGTATGAGGCCGACGTGAGACAACCCAAGATAACAACAGCAACAACAACAACAACAACAAGACATTGACACAATCGGTCAGTCAATCAAACCAACGGTCGCACGGCGCTCCATCGTAAAGCCGTCAGTCCAATCAGCCTACATACAGTACACACGCCATCAGCCATGTGATCGGTCAACCGGGGCCAGATCCTGCCATTCTCTCTTCTTCCTTCAAGAGACAAGGTCCTCTCGTATGCGTCGTACGAAGAGCATGATATCCAATACTGTGTAAACTTATAAATTGTCAATTACACTACCTACATGGATTTCGAGTATAGCCCGCTGACTCAACCTTGGTGGAGGGATCTTTGGTGGCTATGGCTAAGTAATCAGGCTGAGTAATGGCGCGAACACGTCAGTCGCGTACCTACATGTAGTGTACTTCATCAAGTCAGGTAAGAGGTAGGTAATGTCGCCGCCCAGATGGTTAGGTGGTTGGTAGGCTTTTCCGCATACCCGCTCCCCGTCACCAAGGCTTCGGGTCTTTCAATCTCGCTCAACTTTTCCTATCCGTCATCCCCGCGCCGTTCAACATCTGGCTTACATCACTTCACACGCTGGCACGTTGTTCCTTTTGGCAACTGGATAATCGATCCTAGTACAGCCCTTCTTTTGACATCAGAGCGATGCCAAGAAGTCACAGCTCCAGATGATGCTAGCTAGAGTTTTGCTACAGCTCGTCTAATTTCGAAATGAACAGACGATGTGGCGATGCTAGATACTGACACTGTACACCAGGCTAGAAACTCACACAGTAGGTAAGTGTCGGACGATCTTGTCAAGGCTTGGTGTGTCAGTGTAGACCCATCCTCGAAGGACGCGTCTATCACGACCCATTCACTAGTCTTCAAGACCACGTACTCAACAAACAAACAAACTAGCACCAGCTGTCGTCGCTCTTGGCCTTAATTGGTGCTTATGATAAGCCGTCTTGGGTCACCTAGCGTGAAACCATATTATGACGACCCAGCGCTACGAGGAATCACAAGACGTGGCCTGGCGAGCGAAGGATGACGGAGCCACGCTGTCGGGATCTCGTCTAACCAGTCGGCCTACGGCGCTCCTCTCCGCGAGACACTCTCCCCACCCGTCAAAACAAATACGGTACACACAATTCGGGCTAATTGCCGGGGCGCGCACGTCTGAGAGAGGGAGCCCGGGAAGTCCTACCAGGCACCATTACTGGGCGCGGGCGAGGTAAGGGTGGCTGGTGAACCGTGGGACCGGGCCCGGAAGTGATGATAAGCGGTGCACACCTACAGTACCAACAAGAAGCGGATGAAGCGGATGAGCGCAGCTGTCGTGTTCTCGAGTTTCTTGGATGTGGCCACGAGGAAATTTTCTGCAATTGAGCGGCGGTGCTGGCGGCTCTGAAGAGTAGGAACTGGTAATGGATGATTGGACAAGGGCAGTCTCGCGTGTCTTTGCCTTCCTGATACATGAGATTCGAAAGCGCCGAGGTAAGAGGAAGTGAAAAAAGCAGAACGAAACAAGGACAAGGCCACCAGGCCACCAGGCCACGAGTAAGTTTTTGCACTCTACTGTTGCTGCCTTGTTTTACCATGATCTTATTGGATCCCGTCTCCCCCGGTGATACGTCGTATATGATCTCTCACCGAGGACATGATTGAAGCCAGTGTTACCTACATCTAACGGATATAATCTCCGATAGTCGGCTCTCTCAATGTTTCACGCCATTCCATGGCTAGCAGCGGGTCGCTCATTCTTAGCGAAGTATCCCATTTTCATTATCCGCCGTCAGCCGCGTCCATAGGAGCCGGCTGAACTACGGAGACGCAAGGTATGATGGACTCAATACAGTTGACTTGCCAACATCAGATGGCAACACCTTATACTGCCCCGCGCACCACTATCAAGCGACAGGCGAGCATGCAGGCAGTCAAGAAGGTGGGCAGCAAATAAGCATAGGCATCAGAACCGAGATAGCCTAGACATTCTTCTCGGTCTGAGTCTTGGCCATATGATACTGCTCATAACCCTCAATCGCCGCCCTCAAAGACTCAGCTGCAGTTGTCGCCGCGGCTCGCGCCACATGCGAGTAGAGAAGGGGGCTCAGCCTCATGGGTGTCTCGTGGACTTGACTCATTCGATGTAACTGTGAATGTGAGAAGGTAGGTAATAACCAACATGAAATGATCTCGCTGGGACTTTTACGTGACTCTCATGACCTCGCGCTCGGAACGATGGAGGTAGGAAGGTAATTAGACAAGATTCTGCCCGTCACTCACTACGAACAAGCACGTACATGTACATGTATACATGATGTAGTAATCAGGCGGTAGAGTGTACTGTTGATAATACACTAGACTTCATCTGTGTGAATTCCAAATATTGAGATGTTGTATATACATGTGAAGCCTGGTCTTGCGTTGCTTGTTTATGTAGTGAACGATGGTATGCCGGCTTACGATCATACTCCTTCATGCCTTCTTCCTCTTTTTTACGTCTGGGGTCTAGACGCTCTGTACATCTAACTGATGGGTATACGAGCAGCTTCAGCGAACATTGTGTCGTACGTTTTAAATACTTTGAAACGAAATGTAATTGGTCGTGCCATGGTGGTGTGTGTGACCTGCCTTCTTCATACCCCAAAACTGAAAAAGTGAGTCATACATGTTGAATGTCGAGTTACACCCAACTTTGTACGTACGTGCGTACGTATGTATGCCATATGCATGGATGTATGTCATGTAGATATCTACCTTTGTGTGTAAATGACGCCTCGTTTGTACTCACTTCCTGGCCATTCTGATTGTGCCTGGGTGTGTGGAGCGCAGTGGAATTAAGGCGATTGAGTGAGTGAGTCACTCATTCATTTACTCACTCGGTCAGGCAGTCGATCAGTTAAATACTAGCTTAATAGGTCAGTTGTGATAAGGCACCTGGGTAGGTAGATCTGTAGTACGGCCGTGTAGCCTCGCTGGTGATACTGACTTGCCCCCTTTTTGCATTCTCTCTGTGTATCTAAATGTCTGTTTATTGTATCTGGTGATGTGAGCCTGGCAGCTCAGAGTAAAGGCGAAAAATAACGAGGAAAGAGGTAAGAGGGTTGGAAGTTCGGGCTAGAGACGGGGATGCAGAGAGATTATAGAAGTCTATTACACTCTTATGCCTCTCTATCCATCGCCACACTGTCTTTCCCACTTTTCATCAAGTGTATATGCTTTACATGGGCATACTCCCGAGAGTCTAGAGCGAGAGGGATAGATGAGAAAGGAATCTGTACCAATGAAAATAGATCTGAATAAGCATGTATGCCTTAAACTACGGGTTGAAGGTGTCTGAATAAGTACTAAACTATCTTTTCTACCCAATATAATTTTCAACAGTGATGTGCTCCAGCCACGTTACCCAATTCCTAGATCCCGCTCACAATTACTCATCTTTCCCTGCTCCTTTGCTCGGAAAACTGAGTTTACTGTCGTCCAGCTAGGCTTTCCCTTGATATATGGATTATGATACAATAAGTCACTAACCTAGCTGCTCCTAATTACACATACTTAACGACCTGCGTAACTTCACGACCAGGACCTGCATCCATCGCGAAAGTAGGTGTGAATAGGTCCGCTTTTGCCCATACCAATGAAAATACCACCCACTTCTGTTGGATTAGCTATTTAACGTTAACCAGATCTTGCCAGGGAACCATATAGATAAATCTAAGAATGAGAAAAAAGGGTTCAGATCAGTGCTTAGACATGATAGTTATTCCGCTGAGTTGGAAAGCACCACTATTTATAAATCTTGCTTATCCCCATCCTCAATGCTTGTCGTGATTACTGAAAAAGTAATTGCAATTCCCTTGCAACATGACGTCGTAGCTTGTACATCATAGACTCGGATCTCCTGAGCGAAAAGGAGCCGCTTCGCAAGTGGTAATCTACTGAGTTAAAACTCTAGTATTACCTCGAGTGATTGTGAGTGAGCACCAAATTGCAAAACAAAGTTAATCACATAGTCTAGTTCGACTATTTCCCACCAAATGCCCTTATCAACACTAATATACTAGCTCTAGTAATATAATATGCCTACCACGATATTTTCTAATAGATGGCCGCGTGGGCATTCAGGATCCCTTCCTAGGATAACGCGTATAGCACGCAAATATATCATAACAGCACCCTCCCTCCCTCTCTCTCTTCCCTTAAGCACAGCAAAGCAAGCCCGCCGATTTCCCAACCTAATTTGGCAACGAGACTCCAAATATCGCAGAACAGATCACAGATCACAGAACAGAGAAGGTGAAGAAAAGAAGAAGAAAAGAGGCTGCAAAACGCAATTCGTATTGTCTATAAACCAAATCGTACATCTCATTCTGTTATACCTGCTAGAACCCCCAAGCAAATCCGTTCGTCCGTTCATGTTTTTTGGCGAGACGCACGTATGTGTTAGCGTTCATCCATTCATTCCACTCGCACCTGATCTTGCCTCTTGCCCCGTCCACGTCTAAAATGAAGAAAGAAAAAAAGCAAAGGAAAAAACCCCCTTGTCCCCTTACGCCTGACAATTTATGAAGGAATAAGGCATAAAAAGCGAATAAGATCTGCGATTTTGATTTTATTTTTTGGTGAATTTTTGTGGGAGAATGGCGGATGGCATCAGGGAGAGGGAGAGAGAGAGTACGAAACGGAGCGTCAAATATTCCTGGACCTTCGTAAATCATCTCCGCATGCGTGACTCATTGAGAAAACCATATATCTCATAACGCTACTACCACTCATACTCACCAGTCGCCTTGTGGAAGACATAGTCCTTTCCATTGACGTTGAGAACGCCGTCCTTGAGTACACACTTCCTACAGCAGGATTAGCCAAGAATTCCAAATAGAAATCCACAACGAGGGACGCACCACTTGTTCTTGACGCGCTGGACCTTGTCATACATGCAAAGCATGATCTGACCACCTTCTTCATCATCCTCGTTCTCCTCGACATTGTCGTCAGGGTCATCGAGGTCGGAGTTAATAGCATCCTCATCATCTTCCATATCATCTTCATCCTTGACATCGTCATCTGGCCCGTCGAAGCGAGACGGCCCAGCGGGTGTACCCGAAGAATTACGGGCGATGGCCTTGCCCTTACCCTTTCCAGCATGCTTTAGGGGTACCATTAAGCCGCCCCCTTCCATAGCCTTAGCTCTTGCAGCAATTTGTGCATGGAGGATATTATCTATCTCTACCTGACCCATCTCAGTAGCCTCACCATTGCGGGACTGCTGAATAAGAACACCAACATGGCTGTCTCTTTCCCCTGCCCCGTCAAGCTGAGAGTTAGGAGGCCGCTGACCGTTAGCCACGGGAACGCGTTGCTGTTGCTGCTGAGCTCCGGGATTTTGAGGCACATTGGGTCGGTATTGCTGCTGAGGGATATTTTGATACTGAGCTGGATATCCCTGAGGCACGGGTGTATTTGTCATTCTTTGTTGGTTCTGTGGCTGCGCGACACCGCCGCCAGGTTGCTCCCTCAGCTTGTTGATGGATGCAGCAGCTCGTTCACCATATTGGTTCTGAAGCTGTGCAATGACACGCTGTTGTGCGATGACACGTTGCTGTGCGATATTGTTTGGGTCGCCCTGGGGAATGGCTTGAGGGATTTGGTTGCCTTCCAGACCAGGCTCTATCTTGACATTTGGCTCTGGTTTAATACGCGGATCACCCGTGGCCTGTCCGGCCGGTACGGGGATAGGCATAGCCTGGGGCACAGGCGGCTGAGGTTGAGCATAACCGTTTCCATTAGTAGTAGGCAAAGGCGGAGATGGCCCAGGAATAGTCTGGGGTGCTGTAGCAGTGGTGACGGGAGCTGGCGGCGGATCAGGCTTAGGATCCCAAGGGAAGACAGCGAGCTGCTGCTGCGAGAGTTTCTTCTGCCAGCCCTACGATTACACTGTGTCAGCCAGGCACAAAACCAAACCTGCCTCGAAGCATCGGAGCAAACTTGAAGAGGAAAGGAAAGAAAAGAAAAGCAAAACAAAAAGGAAAAGAACAAAGATGTCTGGGACTGGCTTCGGGTAGTGCAGCCTTATGGGTCGCGGAGTGAGGCAAACACCAGGGTAGGCGCTGTGAAATAGGGTGAGGGGGGGAGAGAGAAGGAGCCAGAGCACGTGACGTGCAGCGGGGTTCAAGGCGGGAACCAGCCAATGAGGGGGGTCTGAGTCATCGGGCTCGACTGGAGGGAGTTGGAAGGGATAAAAGCCCCAAATAGTGCTGCCCGCCCCGTCTCCCAACCCGCCTGTTCTCACCCCTCCGGCTGACCGACTCAGTAGGCAGCCCTTCGCTCTGGGAGCAAAGGAGCCCAGCAACTCCCAACGCCAGCGTCTCTACACTCCGCGACCCCATCATTTTATGTGCTTTTTTCTTTTCTTTCTACTCAGAGCATGCTGTTGAAGGGGATTTCGATGGCTAGATACCGCCGCTCGCTTGAACGCGCGTGGAAGTTGATGGAAACCGTGCATGCTGCTTACCTTCCTTAGCTGTTCCAACACTGCGTCATCAATACCGCCCTCCTCGAAATCAACTCGCGACGCCGCGATCACATCGTTGATTATCTGCTGGTAGACATTGCCGACCTGAGAGTTCGACATATTGACCGGGGCGAGTTGTTTGATGATAGATGCACATGCGTGGTGATGAATACTCCCGCGGAAGCGAGCAGCGTGGCGGAGGCACAATACTACTACGTATTGCCGCTCGTCGTGGTACCAATAATGCAGCGATCAAAGCGGAAAGACACAATGTAGCAGAAGCGACGACGTTGAATTTATGTCAGGTCAGTGCAGTACTCTTGTAGCGATAGTTTATAGGCTTGGTCGGATGCGAGGGAGAGAGAGAAGGAGTTGGAGGTTGCGTAAGATGTGACAGGTAGTAGGTGCGCAGCCGTAGCTGAATGAGTGAATCAATAGCGTTATTCCACTCGCCAGAAACCTCCCCTCAATGGCTAGATTAAACAAGTATCAATTTGATCGCCTAGGCCAGCTCAATGTGCCAGTCTTCGTAGGCAGATAGTCGGTGCGCGATGCGGCTGTCTATTGCGACAGCATTCATTGCCCGGTGGTGTAATGCTACGACTAGGTCGGTAGGTGGTGTTGGGGTCAAGTTCCCCCAGGTCCTGTCAATTCTAGGGAAATGCCCCCGTAGCGCCGCTGGTCTGCTTATCTAATACAGTCCTGACGGCCCCCGTTAGGTACCTTCCTAGTGATGATAAGATAAGGCATGCACTTACTTACCTCTAGCACTAACACCTATCGGGAACTACCTATGTACCTACCTAGGTATGTATCGCAGAGTCAGTAAGTACTACCTAGGTACTATCTGTCCTGCTTAATTGCTAAAATAGTAAAAACAAGTACTTGCTTGGTATTGAGGTTTGTCAGCCTTGGCTTCTACTAGAGATGGTTGAACCACGATACCTCGTGGTTTGGCACTCATTCACATTTGATCAAGTCTCACGAGCAGCGAATTCCATATCTTAACGACATGTTCACTATCTACTAAGCCATCGAGTCCAAGAGAAATACTGCCTCTATTAAAAACCCCTATCCATTCTGCCATCCTAACCCCAAACATTGGAGGGCAAAAATCTAGCCAGCTCCCGAGAACTAAAAATACAATAATTTCAAATGATCCGCACGGAGGACCTCCTCTGTGGGCGATTTGTGTCGTAGCTCATGACCAAGTCTCGGTCGTAGGGGAATAATGTTGTCGTTATCGCTTCGTGAATCCCCAAACGCCGCGCTAAAGTCACTCCAAACCGCCGGTACCAGACAATGCCAGAACGAAACTGTATACCTACTGTTGATGTTCGTAGCTTTCGAGGCCACCGCGACGGCGAGTCGCTTACCGGATAGTCATTTGCCTGGCCATCTCGGCCTTGGCAGCTGGCGCAACAGCCTGGCCTGCCTTCTTCTCGAAGAGCTTCCAGAACTTCAAGCTCTCGTCGGCGGCTGCGGTCGCGAGCATCTGACCGTCTGGGCTCAAGCAGCTGTGGAGGACGCGGCTCTCGTGAGCGGGAATCTCGACGTTACGGACGAGGGTTGGGTAGCTCCAGATGCTGAGGGAGTTGTCGGGGAAACCGCTCGAGCTGACAATTTCACGGTAGCTTGTGCTCCATCGAAGGCTGGTGACTTGAGAACCCGTGTCGATGCTGTTAACGCGAGCACCAGAAGTCGTGTTCCAGAAGTGAATGTGGCGATCATATGAACCACCGCCAGTGGCGAGCAGGTTGAGGTTCCAGGGACACCACGCGAGAGCCTTAACGGCAGCCTTGTGGTTTGTTTTTGTGAACTTGGGGACAGCCAAGGAGCGGGCATCCCAGATGGAAACCAGGTTGTCGTTGCCGCCCGTAGCGAGCTGAGCACCGTCTGAGCGCCACTCTAGACCGCACACTTCTGAGGTGTGCGAGACGAGCTCGGCAACCTTATGCTCGGCAATGCGAACATCGTGGTTGAAGACGAGGCCACTGCGGGCGCCGGTGGACAGGAGGTGCTTGTTCCAGCCCATCACGCCAACACGGGTGTCGTGTCCGAACATGCTTCGGATCTTCGCTCCTTCCGCCACGTCCCAGATCTGTACCTCACCCGTGCCCAGGCCAACGCCGACATAGGCTCCATCCTCAGACCACTTAACACTGCTGACATACGTGTCAGGGTTGGCCTCGAGAAGGCAGCTGACTGAACCTTCATCGGCAGACCAAACGTAGACATTTCGCTCTAAACCGATAGCGACCTGGTTTCCGGAGCTCCAGTCGAGCAAGTTGAGGTAGTAGTCGTCGATTAGACCAGGAGCATCGAGAACTCGCTCGGGTGCGGTCGCGATGCGCCGTCTGAATTGTGCAGAGCTAGCACTGGCGGGCTTCAGGGGTCTGTTGTATTGCTGGCGAAGATCGATGGGCTTTGACGACTCAGGAGGCGCGGGCTTGAACTGGAGGATTCTGGTGTTCAAATTAACGCCGCAAGCATTGGCGAGGGAGTCTTGGTAAGCGATTGTGTTTGGCGAGCGTCGTGAGTAGGTGGCGGCATCATCTTCATCATCGTTGATGCTGAGACCCTCCAAAGAAGCGATAGCGGCGTCGGTAGCTGAGGCGAGAATCGACGACGACGACTCGGTGTTGCTGCTCGACTTGGGCCGAGGCACATCCAACTTGCCAGAACCGACATTGGCAATAGCGGAGCTGTTGCTACGATTAGGAATGAATCGGTCGGCGGCGTAGGTGAGTGTGGTCTTGTTAGACTTTTGGCGCAGCGGAGCTTTCTTTGTCTTGGTAGAGGGAGTTTTTGTGTTACCCGTACCAACGAGAGTGAAGTCTGACACACCAAGCTCGAGTGCCTTGCGTGGGGTTGCTACACTGCGAGCAATGTTGGACTTGGGCGAGTCCCGGTGAGATGATCTTGTGGACTTGGCGAAATGTGAAGACAAGTTCCCTCCATAAATCGACTTGCTGGGGCGAGATGAGTCCTGATACCCTCTAGGGGTGAATGGCGAAGAATCCGCGGCGGCTGCTGTGTTGTTGGCTGTGCGCTGACGGGGCGAAGGGGTCAAGGGCATGCGGCCGCCAGCGACGCGCGAGGAAAACAGGCCCTTGTGGGACTTGATAGGTGTTACCACCGCTGCTGTAGCCATCTTGTCCAGTCGTGAGCTTATGAATAGGTGTATGACTACAGTGTAGTATCACAATTATCGAATTGCCGTAGTAGCGATGAGATCTGATGGGCGCAGAAGGATTGATTGCAGGATGCTTGAAGATGGCTTTACAAGCTACAACAGCGATGATGGTAGTGGAGGAGGGGAGGAGAGGAGGAGAGGAGGAGTGGGGAGGGAGGAAGAGGAGAAGGAAGGCGGAAGGCTTAGATGGCCTAGAGGTAAAACCAGAACAGAAGAGTTCGAATTAGAGTTCACTCTTGAGAGAGATGGAACAAGGTGGGAGAGAAGGCGGGAGAGAGGTGGTTGTGATTGAAGTGAAGAAAGAAGGATAAGAGTTGAACTTAAAGCTTCATGCTGGAGGTCTTTTATTTACTTTGAATGTGGGGCGTTGATAGGACAACGAGGTGCGCTGCCCAATGCACCTTCTCTCCATCCTGGTGTCCATCCCGCTGTGGTCCATGCTGCTACCTAAGTACCTAGGTACCTACTAGTACGTAGGTAAGATGGGGCTTCTGATGGGCAGCCATCTCCACTGTGGCTCACTGTGGCTCCTCACTAGTTCTACCCCTATTTAGCAGCCCCTCAGGTCTTACCTACTTCTTACCGGTGCATTAAGATTCAAACTCTTTAGGAGTCTGGCCCACCTTTAACGAGGTCCTTAGGTACCCATTACCTTTCCCTTCCAAGGTTCTGGCTGTAACCTAAAGTACGTAGTACTGCGTAATCGTGTCTCATTACCTACCACCAGCAAGTCGCCGCCAATCAACCTGCAATTTCAACCCCCCCCGACTTGCTTTTTGCTGCAGAACCAAACCTGCGTCGATCTTCAGACCTAAAATCCATCCAGCCAAGACAAGCTCCCGCCTGCTGTCGTCGATCGCCATAGCCTGCGCCTTTCTATTCGGCTGACTGGCCGAGTGCCTACCCTTTCTTTCCAACAAGAGACACTCTCTAGTGCCCGACTCAGATCCCATCCCAATACCAGTCAGTATCCGGGGCTGTTCGTTTTCGCTACAGTCACGAATCACATGTGATGGTGACATAATAACTAGCTAGTATCGCGACTGTAACTCGCCCTCAAACCGCCTGTTCCCACACGACGACATGGCACATCCCTCGACACCATCCATTTCTTCCCAGTCTCTCTTCGGAGGCCCTGCTGCCGCCTATCAATATTCTTCCTCCGGCACCGCTTCTGCGCCCTCTCTCACGCCCTCGACTTCGAATGCACCGACCCCTGTGTCCGCTGCCTCCTCTGGAAACACATTTGTCATGCCTAATACTCCTTTGAAGAATAGGCCCATGGCCGATGGTTACCGACCCAAAGTCACACGAACCCTTGGTCAAAGACCGGCCTGCCTCGTCAACGCCTCGGTAACATACTGCGGCAACAATCAGATTTACGCATTTGGGGGTTTCGATCAGTACACCGACGAAGTATATAACCATGTGCTCAAGCTGGATCTTGTGAGCCATCAATGGAGCCTAGTGGACAATTACGGCGACATTCCTGGCGTTAGAATGGGTATGTGATTATTAAATGTTATGTTAC
The DNA here is from genome assembly GCF_022495145.1 of Xylaria bambusicola. NCBI lineage: Eukaryota > Fungi > Ascomycota > Sordariomycetes > Xylariales > Xylariaceae > Xylaria > Xylaria bambusicola. The sequence goes on from NW_025953571.1 coordinate 479,930, forward strand.
AACGCGCAAACACTCATTGTGTGAAATGCAGGACACACCGCGACGCTTTACCAAGGCGACAAGCTCTTGGTCTTTGGTGGTGAAAATGAACACCGCACATATCTTTCCGACCTCATCGTCTTCGATCTGAAGACCGCACATTGGACACAACCTCAGGTCACGGGCCCTTTGCCTAAGGGCAGAGCGAGACACGCAGCTGTCCTCCACGAGGACAAACTGTTTATCATTGGTGGGATCACCGGGCATGATAATTATGTCCTGGACGATATCTGTTATTTGGACTTGAAGACATACACTTGGTCTAGATCTTGGCGTTTTGTCGGGCGGTTCGATCACTCAGCGTATATATGGTGTGTGCCACTACTATCGAGGCTGAGTAACTGATGCTGACTGTGATTAGGGCCGATCGAGTCTGGGTTTTCGGTGGTCTAAGCGAGGATATGGATAAAGTTAGTGAATTGTGGTGGCTTGATCTTAAGGGGAGCCCTGCTTTCGACTCACCACCTCACATGGGCTCAACCTCCGATAAACATGCAGCGATGGGTCGTACAGTTGACCCATCTCGTCCCGTTTATTCCATTGGCCCACCTGCTGTTGTAGGAGCCTCGGGCTATGCTGCCAATTCGCGAACGGCCCAGGTAAATACGCCGTCATTCCAACTCAAAGCATACGCTCCCATGGCACCAGGCGCAGTGTCGTCTCTAAAGTTTGTATCTGGTGTCAATGTGCCCTCCCAGGTGCCCGGAACGCACTTCCATATCTACTCCTCAGGCACTTTGCTTGATTTTGTAACGCCAGCTGCTACAATTACTTCGAAGGAGTGCTCCTTGTCTGCTTTGGATCTGGCATCTTTGCGATGGCAAAAACTGGCAGAAGGCCGCGAAATATTCAAGTCAGGCTTCCGCTGGCATTACTGTACCATGAACGAGGACGGCACAAAAGCGTGGCTACTGGGTTGTCCAACTGATCCAACAAACGACATCGGCCCAAATGGGTTTGAAGAGTATTTGAGTGACATCATGGAGGTAGATTTACGACGTTATGGCTTTCTTGGAAACAATTTTGTCTCAGAACCCCGGTCCGAGCTCTCACGCCCCACCTCTCATACTCGCGTACAGGAGCAGCCATCGAAAGGCCTCGGTCTTGATCTTGCCAGACTCTTCAATCAACCCCCAGAGACAGGCAGTGGAACCGATTTCATTGTAACCGCACTTGCTAGCGATTTCGAAGATGATGATATGATGAGTTCAGGCGTCATTCGTGCTGGGGAGGTACCAGATGATCAAAATTGGCTTGCACCAGATGCTCCCACATCTCCCCCTATCCATGTGCACAAGCTCATTCTCCAAGCACGGTGGCCGCATTTTGCACGACTTTATAACTCTCAGATGGCCGAGTTTCACACAAAAAAGATGCATATTCCCGAACCTTACTCTGTTGTCAAGCTATTCCTTTCCTACTTATATACGGATAGCATTCATGCTAGCGATGGAGTTGCGGACCTATCTGACGTGGCTGGATTACTTGTGATGTCAAACATTTACAATATTCCCCATCTGAGACTTCTCTGCGTGAATCGGTTGTCGAAGGAACTTGATGTCGATCATGCCTGCATCATCTGGTATTGTGCTTGCCAGGCGAACGAGGAGTGGCTCAGCAAACGAGCCGCGAATTTCTGCTTGACCCATTGGGGTCGCATTGTCCGCACTCATGGCTTCTTACGACTTCCCCGTACAGCCTTGGTCGAACTTTCACAGGAAATCGACATGGAAGGCAGAGTCATTGCGGGGGAAGAACTTGATTACGTCGACAGCTACCGTAGCCGAAACGATAACTGGGTCACTCGGAAAGACAGCGTTGGCAGTGATCGTACACAAGCGCTGCCTTCCGACATGGACAACGATTCTGAAGGCATGGATATAGCCTAAACACTCACAATGACGACGTAACGATAGGGAGGGACAAACTGGAATTAATATCGACTCGTGCCCGCCTTCGCAAATACTCTCGCACGCGTCTTACGACTAGCAATGATAGGCGGCTTTTCTCTTTTTGCGATTTTGGAACGGCGTTAATATAAGTACTGGCTGGACGAGATATGCATACAGGGCGTAATCACGCATTAGGGGTGTGCTTCGAGTACTTGCTTTGATTATTTATTTTGATTTTTCACCTCGCGTGGTTTACGGACCGGAGCCCTGGCGTTCTTGGGTTGCGCAATGAGAATGAATATTTTACGACAGATTCGGATGGGGGTTGAATGTCATGCTGGGGGTGGGGGGGGGGGGGGGGGGGGGGGGCGGAAAAAAAAAAAAAACCAAAATTGAATTTTTGGGTTGGGGGGGGTGGTTGGGGGTGGGTAACGACCCAAAAAGTTACAGTATA